>NC_134265.1:64395896-64558396 GCF_031893055.1 Leptodactylus fuscus
TGTGACGGCATATGGTTTTTAACTATCTCCAAATGCACACAAATATAAAATACGCCTCGGCGTGTGAATTTTTTTAAACAAAACTATTAAAAATCTTAGGCTAATCTGCATGAGCGTTAAATAAAAAGGAGGAAAAAAAGAAAACAACTAGCCACGGTTATGATTGATCGAGGTAATTTTGATTATCCGCAGATATTTTATGTGTTAAGGCATTAAATTGTCAGCCATATCAGTTTGATTATAGTAAAACATGAAAACATTGACTTTTGTCTAGTTAGAGAAATTTATTTTCCCCAGAATGACAATCTTTTAAGAATAAACTAGGCAGCCTGCCAGCCCTGCATGTCATATATTGCAGCTCGCAAATGCATCCTAGATTTTCAAATGCTTCCTTTAAGGTTCAGTGAAAGCTTATTGGTATAAACATGTTGCGACTTTTCTTCAGGATGTTAAACACTTCAATAAATGATTAGTATTTAGCACGGAGCAGAGACGGCTTTCATGTGGTCACATCCACTCGCTGGTGTAACTTATGTCTTATAGCAATAACAGAAAAGGAAAAGGCAAAATAAACCTCCTTGGACTGTGGGTTTCTGAACAGATTTGATTAATGTGTTTTACAAGGAGAAGTAAATGTTCATCAAAACTGTCAGCAAGTTGACAGCTCGAAAAAACGTCTCTTTGTTCATAGAATGAGTAATTTGTGTGATCTCTTCAGAAATACAACAGTAAAAGCTGAAATGTACTTCCAAAGGATTGAATAAAACCGTTTAGGGTGTGGATCTCAGGGTAGATTTGATTGTTAGACCCCCCTTTCATATCTGTCACACAAGCAGGTAGGTGGTTATAATAAGACTCAAATAAGAGGAGAAGCTAGCTACTTCCTTTCATACATTTAGCTACTTCCTCTCTTGCATTCACAAGTGCTGTGCATGTTTGCAAATGTTTAAATGACAGGTATGCAGGGTTAGAGCGCGAGGGTATGTTCACATAGAAAAATTTGGCACTACATTTGAGGCAGATTCCACCTCAAAATCAGTTCCAAATTCCATCTGAAAACAGCTTATTTCAATGTGAGTCAGATGCTCATTTTTCCTCCAGCAGATTTTTTCTCTGTGAGGGTCCATTCACACGGAGGAACATGGTGAGGAATTTGGAGTGGAATTTCAGCGCTGAAAAAAAAGCCTCCCATTGACTTCAATGGGTTCCTTTTTCTGCTAGCAGAAAAAGGAACCCATTGAAGTCAATGGGAGGCTCTTTATTCAGCGCTGAAATTCCACACCAAATTCCTCACCATTTTCCTCTGTGTGAATGGACCCTGAGGCTGAGTTCAGACGGGGTTTTTTGGTCAGGATTTTGAGGCGGAATCCGCCTCAAAATCCTGACCAAAAATTCATTTCCCATTGAAATCAATGGGAGCCGGTCACTTCTTTTATCTGCAAACAGTTTGTTCCGGCTCCCTGAAAAAAGAAGCGACATGTTCATTCTTCAAACAGATGCCCCAGACAGTTCAGCCTCGGACATCCGCCTGAAGACACTCCCTCCCAACTAGGCCCATTCATTTGGGCCTAATCTGGAGTGGAGTGCCACAAATGGATATCAGTGCACGGAATCGGCATCAGAATCCAGCTCAAAAAACCGCCTGGTCATTTCCTTTTTCCGCAAGTGGTTTGTTCCCACTTGCGGAAAAAAGAAATGACATGCCTTTCTTCAGGTGGATCCCACAGCTGATTCAGACGTGGACACCCGCCTCGCAACACTTCATTTGGGCCATTCATTTGGGCCTAGTACAGAGTGGAATGCCACGACTGGATGCCGGTGCACTGTAAGCACTGCACCGGCATCCAGTTGCGGCTAGCTATTTTTGGGACCGGATTCTGAGACAACCACCACGTCAAAATCCAGTCCAAAAAACTCCCATGTGAACTTACCCTAACAGATTTTTTTCAGCTATCGAAAAAATAAGTATCATACGCTATCTTTAGATATCTTCCACCTGATAACTCTCATAGAAGTGAATGGGGGAAAGACCACTTGGCAGGTGCAAAATTTGACACAGGTTTTGACACGGAATTTGTCTGAGCAGAAAAATCAGCTTCAATTCCTGAAGCTGAATTTTAATCTAGGAACATTTCTATCATATGAATAGCTGCCACATCAGCTCATGTCCCAGGTTTCCATCAGAGAGCTCTTGGTGATCTTCTCTATTAAACCTCCCCTCAACTCCTCTCAGAGATGGCACAGTGTTAAGGGAGATGCACTAGAGATGGTAACTTTGGTTGCACCTCTGGGGTACAAACAGATGAATGGGCAGACGACTATAGCTAAAGGGATAATGTCATGACAGACACTGGTGTGTCAATCACAGGGAGGCTTAAGGGGGACTTTTAGTTCCATGTGCTCCTGAACACCCAGTGTGTTTTTGTTATTGTGTCACTGAGGTGTGGTGAACATATTTATAATATCTACAGCCCAGTCATATTAATGTGACCACCGCCTACTTTTGACGTCAATGTTAAATAACCAATCACAGAAGGCACGTGTCATCAGCCATCTGGGTGCACTCATCATTGTAGAAGGCACAATGGATCAACACAAGTATGCATCTATCCTTGCAGACCATGTTCATCCCTACATTCAAAATGTTTTTCCTCAGGATTATGGCATCTACCAGCAGGATAATGTGACGCGTCATAAAGCTCACAGTGTACGTGCGTGGTTCGAGGAGCATCAGAATGAGTTTACCGTACTCCCATGGCCAGCAAGTTCCCCGGAGTTGAACCCAATTGAGAATCTGTGGGGCCACATTACCTAGCGCAGCTGGCCACTGCAATAGAGTCGGCATGGCTCAACATCCCAGTGAACATCATCACAACATCCCCTCTCTTCCTGCACGTCTCACCGCGGTCTGCTCTGCGAAAGGTGGTTATTCTGGATTTTGACAGGTGGTCACATTAATGTGACTGGACTGTGTATTTTATTAACTTATCAAACTTAATTTTACTAGAAAATAGGCAGTGAAGTTCTCTTTAGAAATGCTCTATTTAACCCCTTAGTGACTGGCCTGTTTTGGACCTTAATGACCAAGCCAAATTTTGGAAATTTACCCTGTGTGACTATCAGTGAATAATTCTGTAACAGTATATTGCATCCAAGCAACTCTGATATTGTTTTTTTGTGGCATGTTGTACTTTACTGAGAAGGTAAAATTAGACTGATATAACTTGCGTAAATTTATTAAAAACTCGCAAATGCTGAAAATTTTGAAAATCTTTCAATTTTTTCCATTTTCAGCTGCGATATCTCACATATACACAATAATACAGGGCAAAAAAGATAGTAGTTATATTTTTTCCAAATGTTCCTTTTGGGTTTCAAGCATATTTGAAAAAATTTTAGCATATTTGAGTAATTTAGACAATTTATAAGTTTATAAGTAAATTATGGAAAATTTGAGTATGTGATTTTTTTTTTTCCTGTACCAAGTTTCCTGTTTGCAGACAGGAATAGGTGACATAATGACAAAACCTCCCATTAAATGACTAAATTTAGAAAACTAGACCCCTTCAGGAATTCTTTGAGGGGTATAGTGAACATTTTGATCAAACAAATATTGTTTTGCAAGAATTATTACAAATTACAAAAAAATTTACATTTTCACTTTCTTCAAATATATGTAATTTTAAAGGCAGGGTTTTTTTTTACACAATACATCAAAAAGAAGAAGCACACCCCAAAATATATCACCCCACTTATCCTGTGTTAAAAAATGTACACTTTGTGGCCTTAGTCCTATGTACGCACATACAGGGCCGCCATCAGGAATTTTGGGGCCCCATACAGCCTAAGTGTCTGCCCCCCCCCCCCCCCGCCATTTTAAAACTACTTTATTTTGCGTCATACCAATTCTGTATTACATTTCCCTTTATTTAGCAGCATTACAAGGCTTAATCAGATTCTATTTGCAGGTAAAATCTGCTCCGTGTGACAGCGCCTATAGAGAGCCAACACCATCTATAAGAGTCCTCCTAATAAATCCTCAGGGCTTTTTCACATTGCGTTTTTGGCCTCCCTTGCCGGGATACGTTGGTAACCAGTCAGAATCAGCTTATCCCTGCACGAAGAACTGGCCATTAAAAAAAAGGGGGGCCTGCAGTTCTCCGTGAAGGGATAAGTGGGGAGCTGATTGTGACTGGTTACCAACGTATCCCGGCAAGGGAGGCCAAAAACGCAATGTGAACACTCCTTTAAAGTGAAAGTCCCACCCCCAAACAGGCTCCTATGCTAGTAGCATAGCCTACATCATTATTATTCTCCAGCTAAAAACTTATATATTATATATTATTGCCCCAGTTCCCTCTCCGCAGTGCGGCACACCCGATGTCCCAACAATCCCCCCCCACCCGTCCACCCTCAAACATCTTTCCATTGCCCCCTGTACCCATACCTCCCAACTTTTGAAGAACCAAAAGAGGGACAAAATGTGCGGCGCCACCCACTGTTATGTTGACTCCGCCCACTCATTAATTTTTCATGTGCCCGCACACTGTATAATCCTCCTACAGTCACCCGTAAATTATATGTCCCCCCTCCGTCTCTCCCCCAGCTTCATATACACCCTTCATCTGCCCCCAGATTCATGTCCCCTCCATCTCTGCCCCCAGATTCATGTCCCCTCCATTTCTGCCCACAGATTCATGTCCCCACATCTCTGCCCCCAGATTCATGTCCCTCCATCTCTGCCCCCAGATTCATGTCCCCCCATCTCTGCCCCCAGATTCATGTCCCCTCCATCTCTGCCCTCAGATTGATGTCCCCTCCATCTCTGCCCCCAGATTCATGTCTCCCCATCTCTGCCCCCAGATTCATGTCCTCTCCATCTCTGCCCCCAGATTCATGTCCCCTCCATCTCTGCCCCCAGATCCATGTCCCCTCCATTTCTGCCCACAGATTCATGTCCCCTCCATTTCTGTCCCCAGATTCATGTCCCCACATCTCTGCCCCCAGATTCATGTCCTCTCCATCTCTGCCCCCAGATTCATGTCCCTCCATCTCTGCCCCAAGATTCATGTCTCCACATCTCTTCCCCCAGATTCATGCCCCCCATCTCTGCCCCCAGATTCATGTCCCCTCCATCTCTGCCCCAGATTCATGTCCCCTCCATCTCTGTCCCCAGATTCATGTCCCCTCCATCTCTGCCCCCAGATTCATGTCCCCTCCATCTCTGCCCCCAGATTCATGTCCCTCCATCTCTGCCCCCAGTGTCATGCCGTCCTCTCCATCTCTTCCCGCAGTGTCATGCCGCCCTCTCCTTCATCTGCCCCCAGTTTCACGTTCCACATTACACTTATCTTCTCCTTCGTTCCCCCGCTGCTCTCTGCACGCCTCTCTCTCTTACTGGCGCACAGTTGTAGACGCGATGTGACGTCATCACATCGCGTCTACACTGCCGGGTAGCCGGCGGCAGCGGCGAAGCGAGGAGCTGACATAGGTCAGCTCCTCGCTTCACCGCGGCACGCCCCTCTCGCTGACACATATGCGGCTGAAGCGAGGAGCTGACCTGTGTCAGCTCCTCGCTTCGCCCCTGCCGCCTCTCCGCATATGTGTGAGCGAGAGAAGTGGCAGCAGCGAAGCGAGGAGCAGTGCCGCACCTCCCATGAGGCGACCTGAAGCGAGCGCTTCAGGCGGCACTATGCCAGGGCCTCAGGGAGCGCGGCATTTTTGCTAACCTAAGCCAGTCCAGGACAAGCTGTCCTGGACTGGCTTAGCACGGAGCAGTGGTTTGGGGAGGCCACTGGAGCAGCGCTGCTCCAGCAGCCTCCCCTCACGCTCAGGCAGAGCGCAGGCAGTCTCTGGGCCTGCTCTCTGCCGGCGAACGGCGCTAAGCCCCGCCCCCTTTGGAGGCTCCACGCCCCCTCCGTTAAGCCACACCCCCTCTCCGCCCCCTCCTCCCGGCGGGAGGGGGGGGCGGCTTTCTGTACTTCGCTTGGACGGCGAAAGGAGCAGGTTCACCCCTGGCGAGGAGCTGACCTGTGTCAGCTCCTTGCTTCAGCCGCGTATGTGTTCAACTCAGATCTGCGTCCTCTGGACGCAGATCTGAGTTGAAACAGGACATACAATGACTGCTGCCGGCGCCAGGGGCCGGCACACGGTGGCGGGCCAAAACCGGGCCCCCCCCATTTTTAAATTTGCCCAGGCCCCTGATGCCAGTAGCAGTAGTACTGGCCTATTGGCGGCCCTGGATGGAGGGTGAAGTTTTCATAGGTTAGATTAGGTTTCTACCACCTTAATCCAGCCTGATAGCTATGCTATAACTGATGACAGGTATGATCTTATGGCCTGATTCAAGTGAGACTTTTTCATATGCTCTATTAGACACTAGCAAACTAACTAAGACTGTCCTTCACTTAAGAATACCTTCTTTCTGCATGTCTTATTTCTTTTTATTGAAATTTTAAACAAATTATATAAAAGAAGACAGAAGAAAATCCAAGCAGCATTGATACGGAAATGATTGACTACTAAAATATAATGATTTACAGAATTGAAATCTTATAATCGCAGATAACACAATGGGAATTATTTCAGATTTTATTTACATATCTATGTGCCTCCAGCTCAGTTGTCTTACTCATTTACACATGAGAAATGGATGGAAACTAAGGCCTATTCTAATAGTTTGTTATGGGTACTAGTTTATCACAAAACAGCCCATAGGATTAATTCCCCAGTAGCTGTTGGTGAACCCTGGGGGAAGGGGCACGACAAGACAATGAGTCCTAAGCTGAACCCACCGCTGTCCCTACCTGCTTGCTTCACTGCCTTAGGCAGCAGAGGACAACTGGTCGACAAGCCCTTCCTTGATAAACGTGATGACACAGAACGCAGAAAAGACAAACAGCACAGAAGAGGAATCAGAAAGCCAAGGGTCAAAACCAGAGAGACAATCAGTACAAAATCGTAATCCAAAGAGTAGTTACAGGTGAAGCTAAGGGTCCAAGGTCCGTAATACAATAGTACCAGAAAGAGGAACTTAGCAGAGAAAAGTCTAAAGACAGAGTCACAATAGCCAGGAAGCCTGTGTGGGCTGATAGCCTGTATATAGGAATCCCAGGACTACCCTAGGCTTGATTGGTATACAGGCTGTCAATTACGCAGGCAAGGCTAAAATTAACTATTTGATGAACTATTTGCCTCCTGCGTTGCAGCGTGTGAGCGGAAGTTGGCGCAGAGACCTGAACAGGTAGAGACGTTATACATTAACTTTCCTATAACACTGTTAATTCTGCCGCTGGCACAAGATGTGCCGAAATTATTAAGAGAATTAGTAATTGTGACACATCGCTCTTGTGAGGATGGACTCACTCAGGGGTGAACAAATCACATGTGCAGCTGATTCTGCTACACAGAGGCCTGTGGAGGGAAATGGGCCCACACAGCTCAATAGTCAAGATTATATATGAAGCAGGGAGGTCCACCCAGCAGCCTCCGCTCTATATCAAGGTTTGTCCAGCGGTTTCATTCAGACTGAAAAAGTCCAAAACAAAACTGCTATTCAGTGGCCTCTGCTCTAAAGAAGGCTGCTGGTTGGACCCCCTTGCTTCAATGCTGCTTGGAATTCCATATGGCATAGTGCATTAGAATGTTTGGAAGAGCTACTATAAAACAGTAACCGGTTCCCACGCTCTGACAGTGTACTTGCATTGGCCTGAGGAAGACGCTAGATCAGCGTTGAAACGCATAGCAATTTTCAATACATCCCTGTTCATACCCAATCTCTCCATCAGTGGATTATCCCAGTTTTGCTTTTTCTGTTCTTTGTATACCATTTAGAGGAGTTACTGTGAGACATTATACTGTGTGGAGGGGCCACTGTGTGATATTATACTGTGTGGAGGGGCCACTGTGTGATATTATACTGTGTGAAGGGGCCACTGTGAGACATTATACTGTGTGGAGGGGCCACTGTGTGATATTATACTGTGTGGAGGGGCCACTGTGTGATATTATACTGTGTGAAGGGGCCACTGTGAGACATTATACTGTGTGGAGGGGCTACTGTTTGATATTATACTGTGTGAAGGGGCTACTGTGAGATATTATACTGTGTGAAGGGGCCACTGTGAGACATTATACTGTGTGGATGGGACACTGTGAGACATTATACTGTGTGGAGGGGCTACTGTGAGATATTATACTGTATGGAGGCCACTGTGGGACATTATAGCCTGTGAATGGACTGCCAAGGGACATTATCAGTGTCTGATACTGTATTTCCCAGAAGCCCTGCACCCCATGTGACCACTGAGGTCAATTAGTGGGGACATGGACCCAGACACATTATTTGCGCAGAGGTTCTCTGCAGAGACATTTCCCAAAATGGTATAGCTAAAAAGCGCACCACAAAAAAAAATGCTCTGTGCATATATAGTGACTTTTAGAAAAAAAAGTAAGTTGTAGATTTTTGTTAAGGGATTAAATTTGTAAATAAAACTATATAAATTTAGATTGTACAGAATAATAAATAGTACAATCTTGAAGAACACAAACATTAAGCCTGCATATGGCTATGAAAGGAAAAATAAATTGTATGGGATTTAGAAGGTGAGGAGTCAAAAATGTAAATCAAAATCAAAAAATCCCCCCAGCAGGAAGGAATTAAAGTGGTTGTGCCAAGTTTAGAAGGTATTCCCTATCAATAAGATAACATGATTGTAGGTATATGACCACTCGGATCCTGATGAAGTGACAGGCCAAACATGACCCCCTGCTGCTCCAATTCATTCGCTATGGGAGCTTTGGATATAGTTGAGTACAAAGTTCAGCTACCTCCAATGTTCCCATAAGGAATGAATAGAGCGAAAGAGCACGTTTGGCTTGCTGCTCCATCTGGATAGGGCAATCGGATCTCCGTTCTCAGGAATAATGGGGGGGTCACTGTAGTCAGACCCCACTGATCTTGAAGTTATCCTCTATCCTATTAATAGGAATAACATCTAATAATAATAAACTAGACCCTGCCTGCAACTTCACCTGCATGTTGTTGTTGACTTCTGGCTACCATCATAGCTTTTGTTGTTTTGTAATTTTGCAACAAATTAGATTTTATTTTTCCAGGCATGTTTAAAATTTGCAAACTGCCAATTTGATTTAAAGGTGTTTTCCCATCTAGTGTGTCAGCACACTGCCTGGAGCAGATCAGATAATATGCAAATGCTTGTACAGAATGGACTCAGGGTTAGCTGTGTGTTTACATAGAGAGATAATAGATCGGATTTTATCAGAACCTGAGATAAGTTGCTGCAAGGGCAGTTTAATATAGTATGTGAACATAAATTCATAACAGTCGTGAAGCCTTGTCATTTACTGGGATAAAAACTAGCCTATGTGTTAATCAAGGTTACAAACTATCTATGTTCTAAATTTCATCTAGATCCGTTTAGCTGTTTTTGCTTGATCGAGGAACAAACACACAAACATCCAAACTTTCATATTTATAATATTAGTAGGATAATAATACATTTTATTTATATAGCGCCAACATATTCCACAGCACTTTACAAATTGTGGGGTTCAAGTACAAATATAAGGACACGGGGGCAACACTGGAGTCCTCGCTTCGAATTCTGCCAGGAGCAGGATTTGCAAGGAGTTTGTATGTGCTGGTGTATAATTTGGTATTTTTCTTTTTCACATCTACACCATGCCCCCATTTCACAGATATTGTGCCTCGCAGGTTATATGTAAATTACCTCTTATTCTCCAAGTGGGCTTAAATGAAGACAGTTCAAGTTCTCTGGATAATTGGAAATCCCAGAGACAGAACGCTCACTTAAGACACATTTACAACTGAAATATTAATGGTTGGAATACCCCTTAAGATTCCATAATTAATGTAAGTTTTAACCCCTTCCCGCCGATGGCATTTTTTGATTTTCGTTTTTCGTTTTTGACTCCCCTCCTTCTAAACCCCATAACTTTTTTATTTCTCCGCTCCCAGAGCCATATGAGGTCTTAATTTTTGCGGGACAAATTTTTCTTGATGATGCTACCATTAATTATTCTATATAATGTACTGGGAAGCAGGAAAAAAATTCAGAATGGGGTGGATTTGAAGAAAAAATGCATTTCTGCGACTTTCTTACGGGCTTTGGTTTTACGGCGTTCACTGTGCAGCCAAAATGACATGTCCCCTATATTCTGTGTTTCGGTACGGTTCCAGGGATACCAAATTTATATGGTTTTATTTACATTTTGACCCCTAAAAAAAATTCCAAAACGGTGTTAAAAAATATTTTTTTCTAAAAGTCGCCATATTCCAATGGCCGTAACTTTTTTATACATAGGTGTACGGGATGCATAGGGCGTCTTTTTTTGCAGGGCCGGGTGTACGTTTTAGTTCTACCATTTTCGGGAAATGTTATTGCTTTGATCACTTTTTATTCAAATTATTATCAGAATCAAAACAGTGAAAAAACGGCGGTTTGGCACTTTTGACTATTTTTCCTGCTACGACGTTTACCGAACAGGAAAAATATTTTTATAGATTTGTAGAGCGGGCGATTTCGGACGCGGGGATACCTAACATGTATATGTTTCACAGTTTTTAACTACTTTTATATTTGTTCTAGGGAAAGGGGGGTGATTTGAACTTTTAATACTTTTTATATTTTTTTATATTTTTTTTTACTTTTTTTTTTTTTTTTTTTTTTTTGCATTTATTAGACCCCCTAGGGGTGTTGAACCCCAGGAGGTCTGATCACTAATGCAATGCATTACAATGCTAATGCATTGCAAAAAATCATCATCTCTTTTGCAGGCTGCATAGACCAGCCTGCAAAAGAGAGAATTTGCAGACCGGCTGGGAGCCTTTAACAAGGCTCCCGGCTGTCATGGCAACGGGGGGTCGGCCCTGGAGCATGCTCCAGGAGCCGGCGATCCCTGCCAAAATGGCGGCGCCCATGCGCCGCCGGGAAAATGGCGCCTCCGGCGCCTTTGACAGCAGCGCCGGAGGGGTTAATGCTTCCGATCGGTCCGGGGACCGATCGGAGGCATTAGAGCCGGTTGTCTACTGCTTAAAGCAGTAGACACCCGGCGGCTATGACGGCCGCCCGGCTCCCGGGCGGTCGCCATAGTTACAGACCCGACACGCGCCGTACTATTACGGCGCATGTCGGGAAGCGGTTAAAGAAAAAGTGAAAACTGCTAAAAGGTAAAGAATCTATTTTCTAGTAGTCATGCTATAGGTGGTACAATGCATATTTATATTTGTTTTTCTGGACTAAAGGTTTGAAAACATGTTTGTACCCCTGCATATTGCTAAAGGTGACATTATATAAATCTGGGAACCTTTATACTGGTAAATCTTACTGCATTACATTAGCGATTCACCTATTTACGGTTTAGTAATATGAAAACTGTTTTCCAACAATCCTTTCTTTTATGAGTTATTCATATGTTGCTATGGAATACTTTGAAGTGTTGTTCTTCATGTCACCTCTTTTATATTTAAACCTTTCTAAATAATCTATTAACGTCAGAAACGTATTTTATGAAACATTATTTTGACCTAAATATAAGCCATGAATTAAAATGGAAGTGTAAATGAGTATAGGAGCAACATGTTAATCATGCAGAGGAAATTCCTCGACAAACAACATAAAGAAAATGATTTTATGTAACAAGCACTTTATCAAGATTTCCTTGGCATCCCACGGGGACTTTCATCATGATGGTGTGATTTCTTTTATAAGTTTATCCATGGCTTCCTTCTCATTTGAAATTCTGCATTTCATCACTCCATATACAAAACATGTTCTGCCGGAGTTTCTAGGTAATTATTTGGTGTGAATTAAGCAGGATCAAATCAATGGATTCCATTAAAGTATTTTCAGTTTTTGCGAACTGAATTAGTAACATAAAAGGAACAAATGTTAATATAAACCTCTTTATTAACAGGTTTTTCTATATATATTGCAATATAGTCAAAACTCAGGGAATTGCTGTTTGGAAAATATGTCACGTAGAATCTGTTTTGGGGAGAATATAAAGATTATTGTTTCTGTTTCAATAGATGTTTATGATTACCATAAATATTGTTATTGCTATTGTTATTGAGTAGCAGTACAATAGACAAGTGTGCATTCTCCTTCAACATAGGAAGGTCTGGTGGTGGACTTTTGCAAGTGGAGATATGTTCCAAAACCAGTGGACTTCCAGGGGCATTGAGAGAGTCAAGATCTATAAGGTGTGCTCCTCAATAACAAGCTGGACTGGGATGATCACCTAGATGTGCTGCACAGAAAGGGTCACAGCAGACTCTACCTGCTCAGAAGGCTGAGGAGCTTTGGAGTCCAGGGGGCACTTCTACAGGCCTTTTTCTACTCTGTAGTGGCTTCAGCCATCTTCTTCGGAATGGCCTGCTGGGGGAGCAGTATATCAACCAGGGATAGGAATAGACTTGACAGGCTGGTTAGAAGGGCCAGCTCTATCCTGGCAAGCCCCCTGGACCCAGTTCAGGTGATGGGTGACAGAAGGATACTGTCCGTGGTGAGCTCCATGCTGGAGAATAACTACCATCCCATGCATGATTCCATGACAGCACTGTCAATGACCGACTGCTTCACCCCAAGTATGAAATGGAGTGCTATCGGAAGTCTTACCTCCCCCTGTAGTTAGGCTGTACAATGAACAACGAGCTAGACGTAAATCACTCCATACGGACAACTGAAAGATCCTGAAGTTGTGATATGCCTCCTACTATTTTTTACCTTTACCTTTTTATCTGTACCTACTGTCACTGTAATGCCTCTACCGTGGAACTTTTGTATTCGTACTTTGTATTATTGTATTATCTATTCTACTGTAACACACTGAATTTACCCATGGTGGGACTATTAAAGGATTATATTATCTTTAAAATAACAAATCCTATATATTCCACTGTCCATTCAGCTGGGGATCCAACATAGAGTCTCGGTTCAGGTCCCTAATTTTTCTGACCTTTGGCCCACACTGAAGGCTGTCAGTGCTTGTGCACAGGCAAAGAGAAATAAAGACCAAGGATCCAAACTAAGACTCTTCATTGGATCCTCAGTAGAGCAGACAGGCGAATATATATGGATTGTTTTTTTAAAGCCACTAGAGTACTAGATACTAGATAACTATTGTAACTGTTTCAAAACATGTCAATGTTCCATGTTTTCATGTTTGGTTTTTACTCTCTTTGTTCAAAGAACCAAAACAATTTTTTTTGTTTTTCTGTCAGTATAGTCATGTATTTGATTTGTTTTTGCAAGACAAGGTATTTTCTAATGACACAATTCCATTCCAAAAAATAACAAAAATATATTAATGGAATAGGAAAAGATGCAATTCCATTGTTTTTTGGTTTTGTTTTTACTGTATTCACTGTACAGTATTACATGTTATCTTTATTGTGTGGGGCAACACAATTATACTGATATCAAATTAATATAGCTTTTTACATTTTACTACTAAAGACTACAACAAGATTTTCTATTGTTGTTTTCACAGTAAATCTTAAATCCTTTCTACCATCTATTTGGTGGACAAGCATGTTTTATTAGCTACTTCTGTCTCATAAGATATAGACAAAGAAAATGACAGACTTTATGATTCTAGAGCCAGGGCTTAAAGGGGTTGTCCAGGCTGGAGGCAGTGAAGAAAGATAAAAAAAAAATTATACTCACCTTTCCCCGATGTTCCAGTGTCTCCCAACGCAGGCTGATCTTCTTGGTGCAGCGTTGACGTGTGGTGAAAGTCCCAGCCAATCAGTGGCCTCAGCAAAGGGCCTGAGATGTCACTGCCTATAACATCATGGGTCTCTTCCTAAGGCCTGCTGAGGACGCTGATTGGCCTAAGCAGTCATGTGACCGCTAAGGTCAATCAACAGCTTCAGCAGACAGGATCAGTGATGTCACAGACGGCAAGCAGTTTCACTTTGAGAAGACGCTGGATCAGCAGGACCAGACCGAGCTGGGAGGACACTGGAGCATCAAGGACAGGTGAGTATAAAATTTTTCAATTTGCCTGGACAATCTCTTCAATGTACATATTTTACTGCAGAGGCATAACTTGATACTCCAGTTTCCCAGTGTAAAATCTCTAACAGGGCCATCTATAATACCATACAGGGGTGTAACTACCGTAGAGGCAGTGGAGGCGGCTGCCACAGGGCTCGGGCCATTAGGGGGCCCGGTGACAGCCGCTACCGCTGCGGTTTTTTTTTTTTTTTTTTTAATAGGCCATTACGGGCCCCATTTACTTGCTGATCCTGGCTGGGCCGGGATTGGTATGTGACACCGCGGGCCCCACAAATACTATCATTATACTCGGGGGTCTTTGCAGACCCCCGAGTATAATGATCGGAGGCCCGGGAGAGGTAAGGGAACGTAACAAACACTGTTACTTACCTCTCCACGATCCTGCCAGGCCTCCTTCCTGACGTCCTTTCTGACATCTCTGACGTCACATGAACCCAGCCTGCATCCCGGGTCATGTGACATCTGACGTCATAGAAGAAGGACGGCGGCACAGAAGACACGTAGGAGCCGGGGGACAGGTAAGCAACAGTGGTTTTTTATGTTTCTATTCCCCCGGGTCTCTGATTATTATACTCTGGGGTCTGAAAAGACCCCAGAGTATAATAATTGTTTATGGGTGTCCACTATGGGCTATAATACTGAATGCAGGGGCCACTATGGGGATAATACTGTGTGCAGGGGGCACTATGGGGGATAATACTGTGTGCAGGGGCCACTATGGGGGATACTACTATGTGCAGGGGCCACTATGGGGGATAATACTGTGTGCAGGGGCCACTATGGGGGATACTACTATGTGCAGGGGCCACTATGGGGGATAATACTGTGTGCAGGGGCCACTAAGGGACATAATACTGTGTGCAGGGGCCACAATGGGGGATAATACTGTGTGCAGGGGCCACTATGGGGGATAATACTGTGTGCAGGGGCCACTATGGGGGATAATACTGTGTGCAGGGGCCACTATGGGGGATAATACTGTGTGGAGGGGATACTATGGGGGATAATACTGTGTGCAGGGGCCACTAAGGGACATAATACTGTGTGCAGGGGCCACTATGGGGGATAATACTGTGTGCAGGGGCCACTAGGGGGGATAATACTGTGTGCAGGGCCACTAAGGGACATAATACTGTGTGCAGGGGCCACTAATGGACATAATACTGTGTGTAGGGGCCACTATGGGGGATAATACTGTGTGCAGGGGCCACTAATGGACGTAATACTGTGTGCAGGGGCCACTAATGGACATAATACTGTGTGCAGGGCTTACTAAGGGACATAATAGAGTGCGGAGGAGGGGGTCGGTCAAGGTCTTCAACGTCGGTGTGGGTTGGGGGGGGCCCATGTCAAAAGTTCGCCACGGGGCCCCGCCATTCCTAGTTATGCCACTGATACCATACATGTACCATTTATAACTTGACAAACATCCTGTGGGTCCTGAAAGCACGCCTTATTGCTAAACTTCTGTTTTTCAGTATGATAGGAAAAAATTAAGTGACATTAATCTGTCAGGAAATGAAGCTGATGCATATGTAGGAATTCAACAAGTAGTATCATATCTGTAGGCTAGAAAGTGGCTGCCAATTAAATGTACAGGGTGACAATTCATACCTAGGGATGGAGCCCTTGAAGGCTATGGCATTCTCCATTGCACTTGAGCCTAATTTGCATATTTCTTTAAAAAAAACAACGCTATTACAAGTTAATGATACCTCCTCTGGACGACCTAAAGCTGGGATGGTATTCAGCATAATGTCCCCTACAATACACTATGGCTGATTTTATATTGACCTACCTGGTGACAGACTCCATTTAAGCACTGCTACAATGCTTACGTTCAACGGTGCTAAGTTCAGAGATCATAGAAAGATGACATTGAAAAGCCCTCAAATTCTTAATGACTAGTAGGGGAAAAGAAAATATAGATGCCTGGACTGAACACAATGAGGGGAATTTCTTAAGACTGGCATTTTGTATGACAGTCTTAATCTATTGTTCCCCTGGTGCAAGATGTGACTGAATAGTTAAAACACTTAATAATTCATGTGCACTATGAGAGGTCCCATGTGCCAGAAAAAAAATGACCCGTCTGAAACTGGCATAGATTTTATGTATAACTCACACCAGTTTTCTGGCATTGGTTATAGGAAATTCGTTAGGATGAGGTGCACCCGCCCAATACTACTTTGGTTCCTACCTTGTTCTGCCCACTTTTGGAAAAAATAGTGAGCATAGCACAAAATCAACAATGATCTCCATCCTTGATCCAAAAAATTTACTGTGCACCAAAGATGTATCACACCTACTCATCTACACCAGTAAACTGGTGTAGATGGGTAGTAAATTACTCCTATTTTGCAAAAAAAAAGTCATACCAGGATGTTGGCATAGTAAGTAGAGATGAGCGAACACTAAAATGTTCGGGGTTCGAAATCCGATTCGAACAGCCGCACACTGTTCGACTGTTCGAACGGGTTTCGAACCCCATTATAGTCTATGGGGGGAAATGCTCATTTCAGGGGTATGCAACATTCGATCAAATTCTACTTACCAAGTCCATGAGTGAGGGTCGGGCTGGATTCTTCTCCCTGCGCAGCGTCCCCGCGTTCTTTTCCGGCCTTGAATTCACTCTGCTAGGCCCGCACTACAAGCGGACATGCGCAGTTGGCTCTGCCCAGGCCCGATGCCTGGCAGAGTGAATTCAGAGCCGGAAGAGGACGCGGGGACGCTGCAAGGAGAAGACTTCTAAAGGTAAGAGAAGAACCAGCGTTGATGGGCAATGTATAGCATTCTGCCAATCATCGCTGGTTCTGCATTGAATCTTAACTTCGAACAGCTAGTAGTATTCGATCGAGTACGAGTATTTCAAATACCGTAGTATTCGATCGAATACCTTCTTGGTCAAGTACTACTCGCTCATTTCTAATAGTAAGTGGTTCACTACTGATTCTTTTTAACCTTTTCTTTACCAAGAAATATAAAGAGTAGGTTCAGCAATTGCTAAGTTTAATGCACAGTTTTAAAAACTAAAAAGACATTGTCGTGTCAACAAACCTGGCACAAATGAATAATACGGGAAAAGTAAGGAACTTTCTAATGCAGATGTAGTACTGTTTAACTTGACTTTCTGCAGCATGATAAGTTTCTTCAGCGGGATATTTCAATTCAGACAACAAAAGCCATTGAAAACCCATTGAAAGAGATGAGGTAAAGCATTAGGAGTCATGCTAACCTTTAATACATCCGCATATTGTATCACACAGAAATACCTCTTTCTGCTCAGGCTGTTTCTCTGTTCCCTAACTCTGCTTGAACAATTTTCACAGTGAAAATCCCTGATCTATTTGTCTCAAGACAGAACTTCAGACCACATTACTAAGATAACTCATCCCATACAAGTTATTGTTTTTCTTTCTAAAACTATAATACACTCATTTCCAAAAAAAAATGCATCAAGAAGGAGTCGTTGGAATTGAATTAAACTGTATGTGTGAATATGATAATGATATATTTCATTTCAAGTCCTTTTATCTTGCTGGCTGTCACAAACCTGGATTAAAGAATCTCTCGCAGCCTCTCCTGCTGCTCTCTGTTATGATGGCATACAATTTTCATATACCCCTAGACCTGAGGATAGGCAAGGTGGAGGGGTTGGAGTCCTTCTATCACTACAATGCACTTTTCAGGTCATTTACCCAGTACTATCGCCCTCCTTCCCATCATTTGAAGGCCACACTATCAGAATTTTCTGCACTGCCTCCCAGCAAGTACCTGTCATGAGCCCACTTGGCTCATCCTATCAGTTGTTAGGATTTGCTTCATGATCTCATCGCTTCCCTATTTCCTATCCTATAAAATTACTTCACTCATTGTGGGTGATTTTAACTTTCACATTAACACCCCTGTCTCTCCGTCTGCCTCTCGCCTTCTCTCACTAACCACCTCTCTTGGTCTCTCACAGCTTACTTTTCTCATACATGAAGATGGTAATATCCTTGATCTGGTCTTCTTACAATTCTGTTCTATCTCTCACTTTACCAACGCTGTCCGACCACAACCTTCTTTCCTTAACTATGAAAGTCTCTTATTCTTCACAAAACACATTGACCTACTGCACATACAGGAATCTACACACTGTAAACATGCAGCACCTCTCACCCTACAGTCATCACTGTCCCCCATCTTTTTTCTCTCCTGTTCTGAACTGGCCATCAAACACTACAACGACAATCTCATAACTGCCCTGGATAAATTAGCACCTTCGACTGTCCGAAACTCCCAACACAGACACTGGCAACCTTGGCATACTCCTCAAACACATGTTCTTCAGCAATACTAAAGATGTACAGCATGTCTTTGGAGAAAATCTAACACATAACACAAGCAATGTAAGTCCCCTTCTCGACCTTGCTTCCTGTATCCTATCACACTTCCTCTGATCTCTACCGCTACTGTTACAGCTTGCCTTACTAAGATGGTTAACCTCTCTCTTTCTTCTGGAATCTTTCCCTCCTCCTCCAAACATTCTGTCATAACCCCATTACTGAAAAAAACCTTCCCTTGACCAATCCTCCACTGCTAACTCTCAACCTGTCTCTAACCTCCCCTTCATCTCTAAACTCCTTGAATGCTTGGTCTATTTCTACCTAATCTGCTATCTCTCTGCAAACTCTCTTCTGAACCCCTTACAGTCAGGTTTCAGTGTTGCTCTAGAACGCTTGACCACAGACAATCAGATTAATACCCAACTACCGCACCTTTAAAAATGCCCTAAAATCACATCTATTTAGGCAGGTTTATTACATGACCCGATCACATTGTTCTACACCTCCACACACTATACTAACATTTTTTATCCTAAGCTATCCTTGCTACTCTACTTCTTAGAAATTAAGAGTTACCCTGCACTCCATGCACTTAGTATTTGTATAGTCACAGATACCGGCTGGTGACGACTCAAAAAGTTTCAGATATATGACCTTAATTATTAAAAAATGGCTGGATCATTGTGCCAAACAAGCCCTCTGAGCTCTTGTGTCTCCCTATTTCCTCATAGACTGTAAGCTCTTGCGAGCAGGGTCCTCACTCCTATTGTTTCATACCAAAAAACAAAAATATACTGTTATGGTTACGACTCACCAGATATTGATGGAAGGTCACAGAGTGTGAGATCCCGGCTTTGGGACTTGCAAAACTGTGTGAATCAACGTAGAAGAAGAAGAAAATGGGCGTCTTCACAACTTGACTTCCTTAAAGTCCTTATTGTTTCATATGTTCATTTCTTTGTCACATTGTAATGTCAAATAATCTGTACCTTCTGATTTGGGAAGTGCTGCGGAATATGTTGGTGCTACATAAATAAAGTTATTATTATCATGTAAGTGACCACAATATTAGAGTGAAAGGAGAAATTGATTGGGTAAAACTGTACAATTGAAAGAAGTCTCTAAAACCCTGTTGAGATACAAGATGAGATACAGTTGGACATCTGCAGGACATTTGCCCCCACATGTTACATCTGGATCAGGCAAACATAAAAGTATTGCAATCTAGTGGAGACATTCTGTAACACTAGCAATCTCTATTCACTAGTGTACTGCATTCCCAGCAGACCTGGCTACCTCTGTGTGTGCTTCTGCCTCCTGTCTTAAGTATTAGAGTTCGCACCTGCTAAGCTTCCTCCTGTATATCCACGTGTTTTGGTGTATATATAATTCTGTCTCTTTAATCCCACCTTGGCTGAGCAATGAGTTCTGTTTCCTGCATACATTCTACTGGTGTATGCAAGTGTATCTGTCCTGCTTGGTTGAGTTCTGAATTCTGTTCTTGATCTGTTTGCATGCTTGCTGTTCAGTTGTTTTATAGTAGAGTCTTTGTCTGTCCTGTTTTCATGCAAGTCCAGTTGTGTCTGTTTTAAATGTATTCCCTGTTTTGCCTATGGCCTCTGTTATCTGCTGCTGCCTGTGGCCTTGTGCAATATATCTAACTTTGCTACCTGTGGCATTGTACAATATATATATATACTATATATTTATATATTGTATATGCAATATAGACATATAAAACTCTGCTACCTGCCTTGTGCCTTCTGGAATATATCTCTGTGGCCTTTAGGTTTCTGCTATACTTGTTCTGAGTCCTGGCATTGTTTCCTTGTGTTGACCTGTCATTGGTTCATGGTGTTTCTATCCTGTTTAGTCTCTGTGTTTTTATGGTTTAAAGGGTGAAAACGAGGGGTCTTCTGGGTTATTTCTCTTAGAGATTGCCCCAAGCCAAACAGGGACAGTGGGTCCATGATTCACCGTCCACATTACATTTCCTGGGAAAGCCTTGGTGTGTGTGGGAGTGCATTATGTTACATGTGGCCATAGGATGTCCTACACATATCACAGGAGCAGTTGGGGCAGTTTATTGCTCAACAGCAAAGGCAGGATTGAAGTGCACCATGAAGCCTCCATACTTGAACTCGACCATTGTCAGATCCCACAACCTGGATTTGCGGCTAACGACTATAACACAACAGAGGTTGGCTGTCAAAGGTAAGCCATATAGTGGGTGCTATTGAATCAAATTTCCTTCTACTAAGCACCTGAAAATGGACAGAGTAGAGACAGAAGCCACCTTTATCGGTATGGTGGTCAAGGAAATGTTTTCATGCACATTATAAATGCATGTCTTTCAGTGAAAGATTTCTCGCTAAGAGCTACACTACCCAAAAGTAGCCTTTTTTTATAACACAATAGGGAAGCACTTTTACGCCCTTATGTGGCAAGATCCAGTGTCTAATTAAACCACCCCATTAATTATATACATATGTGCCTGATGTGCATGCCGATTCTTGCAGCAATCTGACATTTCTATCGCTTTATTATAATTGATGGAAGAGTGACTAAAATGAGGAAATTGTACATGATTCTGAAAGCGATGTTATTGTGAGTTAATCAGGCTCATGATATGATAAGCAAAGTCTGATGAGCAAACACAGAATAAAATATTTGTATCAAATAATCCTCTTTACAATCCTCTCTAAAAGCAAGAGGTCAGCTATTAAGTATCCATTTTGCTAATCTCTGTAATCCTTTATCTGATATAGGTCAACATAACACTTTTTTGCCTCAGAAAATAACTGGTATATGTTTTTTGAACTTCATCTGTAAACTGAAGGACAGAAAAATCCTCAGGCACTTTGTGGCTAAGAAGTTTTCACCTCTAACCTGATAATTAAAAGCAAAGATTTAGTGCATGTTATCAGATAGAGGCCGACCTGTCACACAGAGGTGATTCTCAATGTAATTGCCATCTAATTAAACTCTGTCCATCATTATGTTTCAGTTTTATCCATTCTAATAAGGTCCAATGTTATGTGCAGATTTATTTATTAACATATCTTTATAAGGGTCAGTTATAAGGGTTCGTCCACACGGGACACCACTTTGGCATATAAAATTCACAGCAAAATCTGTAAGACCAAGTGTGCATCCGAGTCGATTTTGCAGCAGTATGCATTCGGATGACATTCAATGATGCACTTACTTTTATACTTACGATCTGTTCCAGTGAAATGGAGCAGGACCTGCTCTATTTAAATCATAAAGGAACGCACCCTTGGACGCCCCTCAGATGGCACACTCGGACATGTGTAAGGAATCTGATGTAAGGAATCTGATGTAAGATTAACTTCCATTGTATTTGGATTTTTTTGTGGGTTGTGCTGCAGATTTGCCATGGATTTCATCCTGCTTATCTAAATTGTCACGTGGATGAGGTTCGGTAAAATTGAATCCACTTTTCTGGTACTATAAATGCTGGAGATTTTCCCTACATGTAATTCCGCAACAGATAATCTACATACACAGATGCAGAACTCCAAATCCACCCTCTGCAGCACTTCTATGGAGTGAAGTTATAAAATTCTGGGTGTCTGCAGCCAATATTGGGGTGAGTTTTGTGAAGATGAATTTAATAAGAGATCAGTCTTCATTCAGATCATTCCATAGTAGTGATCTAGAGGCAGACAGGTTTTGCAAATGTTCATTATGCATGTGTTTTTAGAGTAATGGGAGTCAGTGGGCTCATACACATGTCATTTTGGGAGGTTTTTACACACGGACCAATCTAAGTCAGTGGGTCCATTTTTAACATCCGGTCAAAAAGGATTTGCAAAAAAAAAAAAGTAGATTTATAAATTTGTGGGAAAAAAATAGATCTATAAATTTGTTTATTTAACTACCCATTTAAAATGGAGGACAAAGTGGGATTGGATTGGAGAACATGACTATTCCCAGGAAGTTACATCAAGTTCACATTGGCCATTCTACGTCTCAAATAAGTGAAATTGAGCTGCACCATGACCATGTGACCAAAGAATGTGATGTCACTTCCTGAGAAGAAGAAAGCAACTATCTTTTCTAATTCTAACCCATTTAACTCTTTGCGTATGCACACAATTAGCAGCTCCATAAAGAAAAAAGAAGCTATGACTGCTTTACAATATACATTTTTAATAGCACAAAATTGTGGATCTATTAAGTTTGTGAAAAATAAAAAGACAGTTATTATTGGGTGATATGCATTACATTATTATCTATCACTTTAGTGAACTCTGCATAGGTCATAGTGACACATCAGAACAGATCCTCAGCAGGTGTCAGGACATAAGGCGCTCAGCTCTGGTGCTCGAAAAGTCAGGGCAGTTCTAGCTTGTAGACAGGGCTAACCTGTAACAACTCTTGTGGCTGTGCTCTTCATTACATTTTTTGTAGACATCTTGAAAAAAATTTACATTTTTCTTGCTTTTGACTGCTTGATACATGAGGAGATTTATACACTTGATAGTCACTGAAATTATAACTACGGTAGACTTAGAGTAACTGATAATAAGGCACAAGTGTGATGTAGGCAGGATTTATGGGGCAAGGGCAAACCATACCAAGACATACTACACAAATAGAGAATAGATTTGCATATTTTTTACCCAGAATATCCCTAGTGGAGCAGGAATGACTTGTAAGTCTCCATACTGCCTATGTAGGCACACACTCTCCCTGATGTGTACGATTATCCCCTGACCATGGACTATAGTCTCTCACTCTGCCAAATCAGTATCCCTGCGCTATACTGAGGAGGCCCAATAGGACGAAACAGTGCTGTCCATAGCTGGCAATCTGTTCCTTTTGGAATAGAAATACTAATTTGGCAATTAAATCTGCATCATGATAATAGACCTATAGAGGGCGGCATACAAAGTGCACTGTTCTCCTAGTTACATCCTGGAGAATAGATTTGCATATTTTTTACGCAGAATCCCTAGTGGAGCAGGAATGACTTGTAAGTCTCCGTACTGCCTATGAAGGCAAACACTCTCCCTGATGTGTATGATTACCCCATACACAAATAGTGTAATACAAAGTGAATGTGCTGTCGCAATACTCAGTGTGACTGGAAATCAAGTGTACTATAGCAAGGTTCAGCTATACCTGTGCATATCCTCTAGTAATAGCATGGTAGAACATTGCAGCATTTTACTGGACATAGGAAGGTCAGATTTTAGTATTCATATTTCACAATGAAACTACATGGATTCTAGATTTTAAGTACACGTTGATCCAGGGTCTTTCATTTGAATCTACTCTGGAGGGGGAAGCCGCAACAGTCATGGCAGGCGCAGTTTGGCTCGAGAGTGACACAGCTTCTGCGTCACTCTCGGGGCCAAAATCCGCCCATCCGCTCCCGTGTGAACAGGGCCTAAGATTGGCTTGTGAAATACCAGTCCTAATAAATCTTCACTCTGTGTTCAGTGTATTCTTTGATTGTTCCTATTACCACTATATTTGTGTGCTGCTTTTACCTATTAATAACAGAGGGTCTGGCCTTTGTATTACATAGAGCAGCATAACCTGATGACAAATCCCATCGAGAATATCTGCCCTGAAATACAGAAATTTCAGCAATTTTCGATAACAGAGAAGCAAATGAGATTTTAAGAAATCTCATACACACACATACACACAAAAAATGTGCTCAGAAAAGCGTGCAGAAACTGAGCGGTGTGGATTTGCACATTGGATTCTGCTGCAGAAATCCAGAGCATATCGGCCCCTGAATCTGTTTATATTTACACCCAGGTAACGTATACCAGATATCCAAGTAATAATCCATTGCCAATAAATAGGTGTCCAAATATCTAATCAAAACCCAAGCTTGTTTCATGCTGATATTACCCGCTCTTATATTCCCTTTCATAATACAAGTGCAATGTGACATTTTTGATGCCTCTGTGAAATGACACAGGTATTTAGAAGTGACAGACACAATGAGAATATTTCAGGAACATTCATACATTTGGCCTACGCATCAGCTTATGTCAGGTTTATTAAGTTGCATGAATATATACCTATCAAACTCTACACTGCAGTCAAAGTCAGTTATAAGTACTTGCTGTAGAGATGATGTTACAATAAAGCTCACAGCAAGGATTTTCAAAGAAGTTGCAGAAATACCTAAAATAGTTCCTGGGCACCCAGCGATTTTAGATGAAGGTGCTCAGCCAGATGTTATTTGCTTAAAGATCATCTTTCAATTAAGAGGTTCCTTAGATTCTTTACAGTATATCACCAAACTATTACTTACCAAGATAACCATGAATACAGTGCTGTAACTACCTGGCCATACTTGAGATGGAGCCCCATAGTTCAGGAGGCCCACAGGCATCCCCATCACCTGTCATAACATAAATGTAAATAAAGCTGTGTAAAAAGTGCTGTCCCTGCCATTAGAGAATAGGTCTCATCCCCTGAGGAGCAGTGAAGCAAGGTTTTGTGGTGCATTCATCTTACCCCTACCCAATACATCCAATTTCACCACCAGCCCACTTCTTCCATGACAAGGTCTCAGGCCCCCCCAATACCCTTGTGATCTGGCAAGTGCCACCTAGTGGTGACCAGGAAAGAAACTCAACATGGACAGAAAGGCAGTTTCTTTTGGACCCATATCCACAATTGGAAACATGGGATGATAGGTGCTGAAACCCTAAAGAAGGAGCGGGACCTGAAGAACCTGCATATCACTCTTCATGAGGAGAAGACCTTTCTCTGAGAACAGATAAGTGTTATACGTGGTAAAGGGTAGGTGTAGACATTTTCACCAAGCCACAATAGTATGGCTTTTAACTCATACAATTCTATTAATATTCAATTTCATTAGACAACACATTCATATCCAAAGGGGGAAAGCATGCAGGATTCATGAGCCCATCACCAGCTGTATGAATATACAGATACAAAGTGCAGGGCGTGCAGAGTAACTTCTAGATGGAGGGGTCAGGTCCTGCGGAATACACTGTCTACCAATAAGTATTTGGACACCTGTGGTAAAATAGAAAAACAACATTTCTTCATATGCAATAGTTGGTAGAACCCAACAGATGCCTCCTTACAGATGGTATTGATCGATACAATACTCCTGGATGCCTGTTGAAACTCCTGGTGTATGTGAGCCATTGGTTGGGTGCGGTTTCTCTGGCCAGCACTCGTCTGTGTCTATTTACCAGTTTCGGGGGTCTGCCAACTCAAGGCACATTCCGACAATCACCATTCACCTTCCACTTCGTAATCACATAGGCCGATGTCCATTTTGGGTAATTCAGTTCACTTGCTTTGTGCCTTAAGGATCCACCAGTTCTGTGGTACCCCACAATTACTCCTTTCTTGAAATCGGACAACTCTGCACTTCATAGTATCTTTCATGCCACTAATGCCAATACACTAATGCCAAAGCTGTTTATTATTGAAAGGCGGAAGGCGTGATGTACATCATGTCCGCAGATATTTTCATTTGCATGGGTGTCCAAATACTTATTGGTAGACAGTGTAGAATAGGAAGGATAGTATAGGATAAGTCATAGTGTAGCGTGCGGAGGTGTAGAACAATGTGATCAGGTCATGTAATAAGCCTGCCTAAACAAATGTGATTTTACTGCATTGTTGAAGCTGCTGTAATTGGGTATTAATCGAATTGTCCAGGGTAAAGAGTTCCAGAGCACCTGTGCAGCTCGTGAAAAGCTTTAGAGACCGGAGTGGGATGTTCGGATAACGGGATACAAGTCTAAGGTTGTTGGCAGAACATAAAGGATGGTTAGAGCGGTAGACAGTGATGAGGGAGGAGATGTAAGGAGGCGCAGTGCTATGCATGGATTTGTAGATGAATCTGATCATTTTATATTTTCCTCTCTAGGAAACCCTTACAAATTCCCCATTCTTACTCAAACAACTCTTGCTGTTGCTGTATTGGGGCTTAGGACTTATTCATGCTTCCATGATTCACAACACACAGTCCTATTGAATTTATGCGGATGTTGCAGATATTTATATGAATGTTGCAGATATCCATCTTTTTCAACTACCGTGGTCTCTGACAAAAAAAAACTGAGACATTTTCCAGTTTGGTCCAGTAGACATCTGACATCTGCCGTACTAGTATGGTGGATGCCGGGTGTTTAATTATGGTGACCGCTCAGGAGTCGGGCAGCCGCCTTAGCTGCCCAGTGTCTGCTGTTTTATACAGCAGACACCATGCACCAATGCCCACGCTTGGTGCCCGCACCGATCGCTGGAATTAACCTCTCTGGCACTTTGGTCAAAGCTGACCAAGGCGCCATCTTACCGGCGGCACATGGGCACCACCATTTTCCCAGTGATCACAAGCACCCACAATAGAAATGCTGGATTTTTGCAATGCATTAGTATTGTAATGCATTGCATTAGTGATCAGACCCCCTGAGGTTCAAGACTCCTAGGGGGTCTAATAAAGTAAAAAAAGTTAAAAAAAAAATCTAAAAAACCCCCCAAAAG
The DNA here is from genome assembly GCF_031893055.1 of Leptodactylus fuscus. Lineage (NCBI taxonomy): Eukaryota > Metazoa > Chordata > Amphibia > Anura > Leptodactylidae > Leptodactylus > Leptodactylus fuscus. The sequence goes on from NC_134265.1 coordinate 64,422,814, forward strand.
TATTAAAAATTAAAATCACCCCCCTTTCCCTAGAACACCTATAAAAGTACTTAAATACTGTGAAACACATACGCATTAGGTATCTCTGTGTCCGAAAACAAACCTATAAAAATATTTTTCCTGTACAGTTAAGGTTGTAGCAGGAAAAAAAAGTTAAAAGTGCCAAACTGCCTTTCTTTCAATGTTTTGTCTCTGATTAAAATTTGGATAAAAAGTGATCAAAGTAATAGCAATTCTCCAATATGGTATAACTAAAAGGAACACCCCGCCCCACAAAAAAAGACGCCCTATGCACGGGAGTCAGAATACGGCGACCTTTAGAAAAAAAAATTGCTGTAGTTTTGGATTTTTGTTAAGGGGTTTAAAATGTAAATAAAACCATATAAATTAAGTATTCCCGGAATTGAACCGAAACACAGAATACAGGTGACATGTCTTTTTGGCTGCACAGTGAACACCATAAAAACAAAGCCCGTAGGAAAGTCGCGCAAATGAAATTTTTCTACAAGTCCATCCTATTCTCAATTTTTTTTCCAGCTTCCCAGTACATTGAACAGAGTAATTAATAGTACTATCAAGAAGAACAATTTTTCCCGCAAACATTAAGACCTCATATGGCTCTGAGAGTCGAAAAATAAAAAAGTTATGAACTTTGAAAGGGAGGGAGTCAATATCGGAAAACTAAAATTGAAAAATGCCCATGGCGGGAAGGGGTTAAAGTCTATTAATCAGGTAAAATCTCAGCACACAAATGTTTATTTTTTACATTGAAATTGATAGCAATTAGTTTAGAAAATTATCAGTTTTTTCATAGAATACTAGAAAAACATCCCAACATAGTAAGTTATATGTAAGGGTGTTCCTAAACTGTTATTTTATGAAGAATTCAAGTATTTACTAAAATCAATTTTTCAGGAGTCCTGATGGATCCACTTTATCTAGTTGTGTCCAAAGTGTCTTGGTTGCTTCCACCTTACCGCCCACCACCTAGGGTATATGCTCCAGTATTCCCTAGGTAGGCCCCCGATCTTACAGACTACTATATGGATTACTAGCATTAGATAATATTATTTCCATTCCTGGCCCTTTCCCAACACAAAGTATCTTGGTTGCTTCCACACTACCGCCCACCACCTAGGGTATTTGCTCCAGTATCCCCTAGGTAGGCCCCCGATCTTACAGACTACTATATGGATGTCTACAGTGGCGGATCCAGGGTTTGCGGGGCCCTGGGCAATTGACTTTGGCGGGGCCCTACTTACTGGGGGTCTCGCACTTCTAACCTGTACTTCCCAACTGTTGAAGACTAGAAAGAGGGAACAAAATGTGCGGCGCGCGCAGCGCGCTGCAGCAAATTAGGCCCCACCCACTTTTATGTTGACTCCACCCATTCTCAATCAATTTCCATGTGATTCCACACAGTATAATCCTCCTACAGTCACCCGTAAATTATATCTCCCCCCCATTTTCATATACACCCTTCATCTACCCCTAGTTTCATGTCCCCCCCTCTATCTGTCCCCAGTTTCATGCCATTCTCCCCCTTTATCTGTCCACAGTTTCATTCCCCCCCCGTCTCTGCCCCAGTGTCATACCGTTCTCCCCCCTTCATCTGCCCCAGTGTCATGCCGTTCCCCCCCCTTCATCTGCCCCAATGTCATGCCACCCCCCCCTTCATCTGCCCCAGTGTCATGCCGTTCTCCCCCTCCATCTGCCCCAGTGTCATGCCGTTCTCCCCCTCTTCATCTGCCCCAGTGTCATGCCGTTCTCCCCCCCTCCATCTGCCCCAGTGTCATGCCGTTCTCCCCCCCTCCATCTGCCCCAGTGTCATGCCGTTCTCCCCCCCTCCATCTGCCCCAGTGTAATGCCGTTCTCCCCCCTCCATCTGCCCCAGTGTCATGCCGTTCTCCCCCCTCCATCTGCCCAAGTGTCATGCCGTTCTCCCCCCCTCCATCTGCCCCAGTGTCATGCCGTTCTCCCCCCCTCTATCTGCCCCAGTGTCATGCCATTCTCCCCCCTCCATCTGCCCCAGTGTCATGCCATTCTCCCCCCTCCATCTGCCCCAGTGCCATGCCATTCTCCCCCCTCCATCTGCCCCAGTGTCATGCCATTCTCCCCCCTCCATCTGCCCCAGTGTCATGCCATTCTCCCCCCTCCATCTGCCCCAGTGTCATGCCATTCTCCCCCCTCCATCTGCCCCAGTGTCATGCCGTTCTCCCTCCTCCATCTGCCCCAGTGTCATGCCGTTCTCCCTCCTCCATCTACCCCAGTGCCATGCCGTTCTCCCTCCTCCATCTGCCCCAGTGCCATGCCGTTCTCCCTCCTCCATCTGCCCCATTGCCATGCCGTTCTCCCTCCTCCCTCTGCCCCAGTGCCATGCCGTTCTCCCCCTCCATCTGCCCCAGAGTCAAGCCGTTCTCCCCCTCCATCTGCCCCAGAGTCAAGCCGTTCTCACTCACACACACTCACACTCACCATTCCTCGTTCCCTCGCAGCTCTCTCCCTCAGACACGTATTGTAGCCGCGATGTGATGACGTCATCACATCGCGGCTACAAATGCCGGAGGCCGGAGCTCAGCGTTAAAGCCGGAGCTGAGCTGTGACAGCTCCGGCTTTAAACGCCTATGTATTTCATCTCATCGGCGTCCTACCGCCGATGAGATGAAATACATAGGCGTTTAAAGCAGGAGCTGTGAGCTCAGCTCCTGCTTTAACGCTGAGCTCTGTTGGAGTCGGGACATGCCGACCGGGACCATTTTGTTAGGTCCTGGCCGCGCCACGGGGCCCCGCTAAGCGCGGGGCCCCGGGCGGTTGCCCGGCTCACCCGGCCCTGGATCCGCCCCTGGATGTCTAGCATTAGATAATATTATTTCCATTTTCTTGCATCTATTTAAACACCAGTAAAGAGAAGCTTTTCCAATGGTCTTAGCAGTGAAGATAAGCAAACCCTAATTAAAAGAATTCTGTTTGGAATTAACGAGTTTGACAAGTGCTAATTGACAGTTCCTGTGAAATGACTCTAATTAAAGTCAATATGTCTTTTTCAATTAATAAAATATTAAGAATATACTAATATACATTAGCAACTTAATCTACACTTTATATTCTGCACATCACATGTATTTTATTGAAGAACCATCTGACATCCATCTTCTCCAGTTTAGATACAGGTGGCTCATTATTCTACCATAATGTAGCCCAGGACACCATATACCTCTTCAGCAAGGAGATAATGTCCGTCTTCTATCATTCTTTCCATGCTTAATATAGATAAACGTATTCTTTTTACTAGTTAAAGAATAAAAATGTTTCTTAAATGCCGATCTCCTTACTAATTGCCGAGTCCAACAAGTGTTCTCAATTAGATAGAGCTAAAGCTTTTATTATGGGCTTACAGGTAATTGCACACCATTGCAGAGAAAATTCTTTGCAGTGTTTTCATCTTTTGGCCTTAGCCGAAGAAAGGGCTTGTCTTAAGCCTTGAATTTACACAACAGAGCACATCCTTTTAATCATGTATTCTTACCCAAGCGAAACCAACAAGGATCGTCAAGTTAAACAAGCATTTCATTTTAAATGGGATAGGAAAATTTTAAAAAGTTTTTACAAGAAAATATATCAATATATATATTCAAATAATGTATAGAAAAATAAACGCAAAGGAGGAGGGAGAAAGTTAGATCGTGTTTCTCCAACAAACCATTCAATGCAAGGTACTTACATTGTTATCATGAAGCACAACGGACATTTAGATGAGATTTTTTTTGGGGGGGAATCATTAAATATTGTATGGAATCCTATTAATATTATAAATGTGAAAGTTTGTGAGTTTGTGAGTTTGTGGGTTTGTGTGTTTGGATGTTTGCATGTTCGGATGTTTGTTCCTCAATCACGGAAAAATCGCTCCACCGATTTGGCTGAAATTTTCCACAAACATAGTTAATACACCCGATTAAATAATAGGCTACTTTTTGTCACAATAGCGCACATACGTTTGTGCCAGGACCCTCACAAAACCCAAACTCACACCACCATCTCTGCAATCTCACACAGTTTGGACCATAGCAAGCCACAAAATTCATATTGCCCTCTGCAGCCTCACCCCTAACCCCACACAATCTCATATACATATACTTTACCACTTTGCCCCTCACCTTAACGATACTCCAGGAGGTTCTCTTTAACGCTCCAGAGCAGCCATGTTTGCCGACCCCCACCGCTCTGACAATCCGCGACACCGCCCACCCATGTCAATACCCCTAGGTGGTCTAATAAATGCAAAAAAAAAGTTTAAAAAAAGTAAAAAAAAATATAAAAAAAAAGAAAAAAGAAAAACTGAAATATCACATGGTCATAAATATTTAGACCCTTTGCTGTGACAATCATATTTATGCTGCCCGTTTCCTTCTGATCCTTCTTGAGATGTTCTACTCATTCATTGGAGTCCAGCTGTGTTTAATTAAACTTATTGGACTTGTCTAGGAAAGACACACACCTGTCTATATAAGACCTCACAGCTCACAGTGCTTGTCAGTGCAAATGAGAATTATGAGGTCAAAGGAATTGCCCAGGGAGCTCAGAGGCAGAATTGTGGCAAGACGCAGGTCTGGTCAAGGTTACAAAAGAATTTCTGGATGACTCATGGTTTCTAAGAGCACAATGGCCTCCATAATCCTTAAATGGAAGAAGTTTTGGGCGACCAGAACTCTTCCTAGACCTGGCCGTCCAGCCAAACTGAGCAATTGTGGGAGAAGAGCCTTGGTGAGAGAGGTAAAGAAAACCCCAAAGATCACTGTGGCTGAGCTCCAGAGATGCAGTAGGGAGATAGGAGAAAGTTCCACAAAGTCAACTATCACTGCAGCCCTCCACCAGTCAGGGCTTTATGGCAGATTGGCCCAAAGGAAGTCTCTCCTCAGTGCAAAGACATATGAAAGCCTGCATAGAGTTTGCCAAAAAACACATAAAGGACTCCCAGACTAATAGAAATAAGATTCTCTGGTCAGATGAGATGAAGATTGAACTTTTTGGCATTAATTCTAAGCGGGTATGTGTGGAGAAAACCAGGCACTGTTCATCACCTTCCCAATACAATCCCAACAGTGAAACATGGTGGTGGCAGCATCATGTTATTGGGGTGTTTTTCAGCTGCAGGGACAGCACGACTGGTTGCAATTGAAGAAAAGATGAATGCGGACAACTACAGAGATATCCTGGAAGAAAAACTCTTCTAGAGTACTCTGGACCTCAGACTGGGCCAAAGGTTCACCTTCCAACAGGACAATGATCCAAGCACACAGCTAAAACAACAAAGGAGTGGCTTTGGAACACCTCTATGACCATTCTTGATTGGCCTAGCCAGAGCCCTGACCTAAACCCATTGAGTATCTCTAGAGAAACCTGAAAATGGCTGTCCACCAACATTCACCATCCAACCTGACAGAACTGGAGAGGAACTGCAAGAAAGAATGGCAGAGAATCCCTAAATCCAGATGTGAAAAACTTGTTGCATCATTCCCAAGAAGACTCATGGCTGTACTAGCTCAAAAGGAGCAAATACTCATTACTGAGCAAAGGGTCTAAATATTCATGACCATGTGATATTTCAGTTTTTAAATAAATTTCCAAAAATATCTACATTTCTGGGGTTTTTTCTATCCAGATGGGATATTGCTTGGGGACGTCCCATGGGGCCTTAGCCCAAAGCTATGGCTCCTGACTGCAGAAAAACTGTTTTTTGTTGCAGATTTTGCTGTGGTTTTTTTGAGCCAAAGCCAGGACTGAATTTAGCAAAGGAGAGAAGTACAATTGCTTCCTACATATTTCCCATCCATGTTGGAGCCATTTTTGGCTTTTTGTTGTTTTTTTCAAAAAGCACAGCACAATCTGCAATTTAAGAAATCATCTTTTCTGCAATGTAGGGGTTGTAATGCATTACACTATGTTTTTACCTTTGGAAAATGCAAAAATAAATGTGAAAAAAGAAAAATATGCCATTTACATTTAAAGTTTCTTTCTGAATTTGATGCAACAATGTCAGACTTCTATAGAGGGTTGCATATCATTTCAAGAACAAACCAAGAAGGCTTTTACTTTTACAAACTAAAATTTTAGAATTGCAGTTGCCCAGAATTAATTCCACATTTCTTAGAATACTGTTTTGCTTTTTGACACATTTAGCTAATAATGTAAATCAGGTTACATCAAAAAGTTTACTGTAACATAATATGCATAATACATAAGAACTGCAGGTGGATAGAACAGGTATGCATCTTGTTAAGTTTCTTCCATGCTGTCTTTCGCTATATAGCAGTCTCCATGTTAACATTGACAATTTCTCTATTGCATTTTTCAGATTTTTATTACTTACAGTCATAGTTAAAATGAAAAATGCTCCTGGAGGGATCGTAATTAAATCCATTTTTGTTAATAGATCATATTTTCACATTGAGACTGTCAGCGTAATTCCATCCATCAGGGGTGTTTTCCACAAAGTGAACTATAGTGAGGAGTTTCCCATTGCTTCTCAATGAGGCTTTAATAGCAAAATATTTGTTCTTAATATTGTTGGCCTCCATATTGTGTAGATTGGCTCCAGTATTGGAACAAGGACACAGATGTTTCTTCAGATTTTTCTAACAAGGGTTTTTTCCTCACCTATGTACTATATGCGTAGTAAGGAGGGAAAACCCAGTCAATGTTACTATATATGTGCTGAACTATCACAAGAAATGGTGCTCATGAGCAGGTGGACCATGGCCAATATCTCTCCCCGTCTCCTAAAAAGGACCGGGAAACATAAAGTAACAATTACCTATAAATGACTAAGAGCTATGACTAAGAGACCAGAATGAAAAACAAATTTTGAGAGAAGTCCTCAGTAGTTTATACCTTTTTTAATGGCTAACTTAAAAAAAATTTTGATGACATATCGAGCTTTCGGGACTACTATAGAGGTCCCTTCATCAGGATGGTATAACACAATTTCTGAAGGTAGGCATATAATTATACACAGGAATGGAGTGTTAGATGCAAAATAGATGGAAAACAGAACATGTAAATAAACAGTTAAAAAAACCTTATATATCAGTTCACAGGAAAGTTCTCTGGGTTTATAGCTTCTTTTGATCAGTGACATGGTCTCTAGCAGTTGTAAAACATCATAAAAACCTTGGGCCTGATTAATCCCCTTTGGAGAGTGTTGAAGGTCATCATGAGTTTAATCTCCCATATGCGGCGATCCTTTCTGTTTCTGAAATTCCCTCTTAGTATCAGGATCTTCATATCTTTGGTGATATTATGATTTTCATTGCAGAAGTGTTTTGGCACAGGGAGGTCCATTCTCTGTTCTCTAATCGTATGTCTGTGTGAGTTCATCCTCATCCTAAGTGACTGTCCTGTCTCACCTACATACAGGACCCCAGGACACTTAGTACACAATATCAAATACACTACATTAGGTGTGCTGCAGGTGAAGTTACCTGAGATCTTGTAGTGTTGATCAGAGGACGGGATGTTATGAGACTAGAATGTAGGTCTCGAAACACGTAGGCTCTCTGATCTTATCTACTGGATCCATGCTTTAAGATTTTATCTTTATATAAATTAAAAGTTATATTTTATCATTTTTTGAAGATTTGGGTGTGCTGGATGTTTTAAAAAAAAACTTCACGTCTATACCCGAATAGGTTGTGAGACGTCATACTTGAGTCTGAGGAAGGCCGATTTAGGCTGAAAACGTTTATGCTTACACCATACATTGTGTGTTTTCCACCTTTAATTAAATTCACCTTGAATCAGACTACTCAGTCTCAGTGGGATCCTTCTTGACGTGAATTACCTATAAATCTTTTATATACAATGGGGTGCATTCACTTAACAAAAAGTCCTTGAGTAAAGAAACAATTTTAGAAGTCCAACTGAAAATACACTGTCTGCCAATAAGTATTTGTCCACCTGTGATAGAATAGAAAACCAACATTTATTCATATTCAATAGTTGGTAGAACCTGCAGATGCTTCCTTACAGATGGTATTGATCGACAGAATACTCCCGGATGCCTGTTGAAGCTCCTGGTGTATGTGAGCCATTGGTTGGGTGCGGTTTCTCTGGCCAGCACCCGTCGGTCTCTAGTATCTCCCAGTTTTGAGGGTCTGCCGACTCGGGGCACATTCCGACAATCACCATTCACCTTCCACTTCGTAATCGTATCAATCAGCCTCGGAATCCGCCTCAACAAAGGGCATGTCACTACTTTTTTCTGCGAGCGGGAGCAAACCGCTCGTGGAAAAAAGATCCCATTAAATTCAATGGGAGGCAGTTTTTTGAGCTGGATTCTGACGCCGATTCCACGTCAAAATCCAGACCAAAAACCCCTGTGTGAACCCGGCCTGAGGCCAGAACCTTGTGGAAATTCTAGTAAGCCATGTGCTTGGCAGCAAATGAATTCAGACAGGTGTAAGGATTGCCAGTCTTAATAAATTCCCCCATTGGAATCACTGTTTTCTCAAAATGGTCATGTGATGGGCATTGCCAAAATGACCATCACAATGCCGTTTTTCACTGTCATGTTTATTTTAATTTGAGATCTATGGAAAGGTTCGGGATTTGAAATTTGATATCTTATTTTAGACTTACTAACTTGAACCCTAAGGGAGTCTGATCACCAGTACAACATAGTGCAATACTAATGTACTTCAATATATTGAATAAATCCATTCACTTCTGTTACTTACCGTCTGTGATCTTAGAGTGAATTCACACTCATTACATTTATTTAAAAACTAATTCCATTCATCTGATTGGGCTTATTTTGGTGACAAGCGCATGGATTTCTGTAAGCATCATTCAGATGAACAAGACAGTCACAGAAATTACTACAAAAAAATGCTATGCAATGACCTTTCTAACAAGTAAGGATGGATTCACATCTGCGCCAGAGTCTCTGTTGGGGACTCCATCGCAGAAACTGCCAAAAATCAGTGGAGAGGGCAATAACAAGTGTGACCGTAGTGTAAGGGATTATTCACACAACAGCAAATAATAGAAAGTGACATTTTTTTGAATGACCATCACAGACCATTTTTCATGAGCATCAAAAAAAATGGACATATCTATTTTTGTCTATTTTGACAGATATAAAAATAGATATGTGAAAAGACCCATAGACATTCATGAGTTTTAAAATGGCCACTGCACCAGCATCTCGTCACGGTATTCCACTCCAGATTAGGCAAGAATGAATGGGTCTAACTGGGAGGGAGCTTCGCATCACATACGCTGAGTCAGCCGCAGAATCCGCAGCAAAATAGGGCAACACGCTTCTTTTTTTGATACTAGCTAGTGGAAAAAAGAAGCAATCGGCTTCTGGGAATGGGAACTGTTCTTGGTAGCAGATTTTTGAGGCGTATTCCACATCAAAATCCGCTGCCAAAAAACTCTGTTTGAACAGACCCAAAAATATCCATTTCTCATGGCCATTTGCACTCAAAGTGCACCCGTTTCCACAGATCCCTCATACATATGATTATATTCAGGGATCCGTGAAAACAGACAAATATAGTACATGTTCTATTTTCTTAAGCAGTGGAGTCAATGCAGCCTTCTAACATCCCTTACAAAAACTGCCGTCACTCAACAGATTTAAGGCCTAAGTCTATGTGGTACCTGATAAATGGGTAGAGTACATTAGACAAAAAGCCGAACGGAACTATATTTCTAATTATATCATTTCATGAAGTTTTTATGTTGTACAAATAAGAACATGTCCTAAAGGTCATTTACTGTTCTATGTATATTGTGGGTTTAGATAATATTTTCTCACAAGGAAGAATCTGTAACATTTGTAACAGAGAAAATAAACTTCCGTATGTCTGGGAGCCAAAAGAATACATGAAAAGAGGTCTGAGCTAGTAAGACTCGAGAAATGGATTGTTGCTTTTACTGACTTGTAAATGAAAATGGATTTTTATGGCTAAATATTTCTTATTTGTTTGCTGTCATGAAAATGAGATTGTGTAACAATAATATAACTTATTGATGAATATTGTGTATTCATAGAACAGGTACCTGATAAATTTGTATACCAATATATGACAATTTGGTTGTAGTGAATTATTAATGATATTGTATGTTGGTCAATTTCTTGTGTTTTGTGTTAATCCCAGACAATAGGTGGAAAACACACTTTAAAGCTGGCCATACACATTGGATTAAAGGGGTGGTCTCTCCATAAAAAACTATTTTAGGCTAAGGCTCCACGTAGCAGACCGCAGCAAAACAGCACTGCAGGAAAGACCATGGCAGCAATCGCGATTTTTCCTGCATCATTTTTTGCAGAAAGTCCGCAAAGTTTCCTATGTGGATGTTCCGCTTCCATTATACCTATGGGGAAACTGCCAGCGTTTGCGTAGGTATAATTGACATGCTGTGATTTCCAAAACTGGTTTTGGAAATTTCAGCGTGTCTGATGCGCATACTTTTCTGCAATGTGTGGATGGGATTCACTAGAATCTCACTCACTTTGCTAGTACTGTAAAATGCAGCGATTTTTTATTTATTTTTGCTTTGTTTCCAAAAAGTGGTGCCTTAGCCAAAAGGGGTTGCCCAGGGAGCATTAAATCACTTACGTGGTGCACGGAATGCCTTTAATGGACATGAGGGTTCCAGCAAAGTCATAACCCTTGGGTCATGTGATCCAAGGCAACGTTTGGTTCCCTGGGTCATTCCACCCCAGGACACTTTGCTCCCTGCCTCCTGCGGGGAAAACCGTGGTGGCAATGCATAGCGGTTCTTCCTGCAGCGCTTTAAGCAGAAAGTTAACAGAGATTTCCATTGCAGACTTTCTGTTTCAATTATACCTATGGGGAAACTGCCGGCGTTTCCGTAGGTATAATTGATATGCTTTGATTTACAAATATGCACTGGATTTGGAAATCATGGCGTGTCCGCAGCGTGGTTTTTACCGCAAAGTGGGCAAGGGATTCTCTAGAATCCCATCCACTTTGCTCTAACTGTAAAATGCCGCAATTTTTTCTGTGGCTTTTCCTCCATGGGCAAGTCGCGACCTTTATACCACGTGGGACCCTGGCCTTTACTGATTTTTTGCAGACCTTTGGTTTTTTGGCTGGGTACACATCTGAGCCGGAGTCTCTATTGGATTGTACAGAGGACATTTCTCTCCACCATTTTCAGTTATGAAAAGGTGGACACCCAGCTTTCCATTGTTCAGATCCCCTGGCAGACCCAAATAATGGAGAGCACAATGCTAGTGTGAACCTAGCGTAAACACATTGAAATGAATGGATATGAATGGCGCCCGTGAAACATGTGGATGCCACAAGTGCGTGATATGCAGACATGTGAATAAGTCATGCAGATTTTGCAATAGATCTGTCCAGAGTGAGAGATTCCATAAGAAGTGAAGCCGCCATGACTTCAATCTTGATAAATAAGGGAAAGGATCATATAGTGTTCACGAGAAGAAATGTCAGTCTTCTGGACCATGAAAACCAACATCTCCGGTACATAAAGCTTGTGTTTTCTCTTCTAGAGAGATTTCCCCCAAGCTTGACTGACACTCAATATACATGACAATATATATTTCCAGCGCTGAAGTATATGTGGCTGCTATGTGACCACTAAAAAAACATAACATTCCTTTAGTTTGAGATTTGGATTTAGATCATATCAAAGAGCTATTTTTGTGGGATTTATTTAGGTAGTAATGGAAAAATAACAATGAATACACAATCCACAAAAGCCTGCGAGAGTTAATGGACCATTATTTGTATCAGACCATAGATAAGCAACTGTGAAAGACTGTTTTCAAAGGCTCGCTGATGTAAAGTGATGCAAGGCTTTGTATGCTGGTTACGTTCTTTTAAATAATGCAGCGAGCGGAATACTAAAAAAAAAAAAAAAAAAAAAAAAAAACGCTGGAGGAAGTGATTTGGATGGCACTGTTGTGGGGAAGGCATCAGGTTTTGTTTGTTTAGGTTCGCCTGTGTAAGGTGAACCTTCCCGGCCCTCTCATCACCAGGGCTGTGATTAAAACTTTGCCTGTCTGAACAAAGTGTTAGGTGTGCATTCTCTTCACCTTGCTGTCAATCTTTCAGCGAGCTAGTTTGCAGGTTGTGATAGAAGACGTGTTCCCACTTTGAGCACGCAGGAGATAGAATGTGCCTTAGCAAATTAAACTGGATGCAAGATAGAGCTTTGTCTTTTAACTTTCTGCTCGTAAGTGACAACTGTGAGCGCCGGGTCTGCCACAATATACAAAGTACTTTTTTCACAGCTTCTCAAATTCCCAACTGATCTAAGATTTCTATTCTTATTTTATTTGCAGAACCTTCTTCCCTGTTCACATGCTCTTATTTTGTAGCCACTTAAAAATATATTTACGTTTCCGTACTTTGGCAAATGATATGCATTATTTCCGAAAAATAATCACTTCATCCGTAGTAATGTTCAATACCATACGTTCCCAAATAAGATAAACAAATTGTTACAACGTATTCCGTTCCCTTTCATTGCTTAATACACAGAGGGATTGGTGCAATGAGTGGAGTAAATCTACATGTGTTCGCCTTAAATTATAAATGTTGTCGATTCACTTTTCTCTTACCGTATTTTTCTGCTATACTGAATCGAGAAGCGCCATGGCCATTATTTTCTACAGTAGGATGCAGTTATTAAACTTAGAGAAACATTGGTGAAGAACAGGAAAGAGGAGTTTTTCTCCAGGCATAGCCTAAGGCAAAGTGGATGGGATTCTTGTGACTCCATGCCCACTTTGCGTTTAAAACCGCAGCGTGGACACGCTGCGATTTCCAGAACCGGCGTGGTTTTGGAAATTGCAGCATGTCAATTATATCAATGGAAATGCCGGCGGCTTTTCCGTAGATATAATTGTAACAGAAAGTCCGTGGAGGAAAACTCAGCGAACTTTCTGTTCAAAGCGCTGCAGGAAGAACTGCGATGTGTTGCTGTCGCAGTTTTTCCCGCAGCACCTTAGCGCTGTGGATTGTCCCATGGGGTCTTAGCCTAAGGGCTTATTCACAAAACAGTGAAAAACGGACATGTCATGGCTGTTTTTGCATCACACATCAGGTTTAAGAACACATTGGGACATACTTATTAAGCTACTTGTGCCTTTATTTTGGTGGAATGATGCTGTTTTGTGTTCTTTTTGTGCCCTGCATTTTTTTTTTCCAAGATGTTATGTTGATGTTTTTTGGGGGGAAAGGCATGGCCTAAAATGGACATCCTATTCATATTGTATTCATGATTTGTGCCTTTTTAGGCCGGGGCCCCACGCATTTTACAGTCACATTGAAGTGGATCGGATTCTAGCGAATCCCATACTCAATTTGCAATAAAATACGAGCTGGGGACACATGGCAATTTCCAAAACCATCACTATTTTGGAAATCGCAGCATGTCAACTATACCTACAGAAATGCCAGCGGTTTCCCTATAGGTATAATTGAAGCAGAAAGTCCACATAGTAAACCTCTGCAAATTTTTTTGCAAAAATGCTGTGGGAAAAATCATTATGCGTTGCCACTACGTGCGGCCTTAGCCTAGAATGCAGTATTATTTTCCAAGGTGTTTCCACAAAGGCCAAAAACACTGCAATTCTGCAATGTGTGACCTCATCCTTAGGCTATCACCTGGCATAGAAAATACAGCATATAAAAGCTATGGAAAAAAAATATTTTTTTCAGCATCTTGCAGAATTTAATAATAATAATAATAATAATAATAAATGTTATTTATATAGCGCCAACATATTCCGCAGCTCTGTACAGTTTGTAGGGTTCAAATACAGACAGAAAGATACATTACAAAGAAAATCGTTTCACATAATGGGACTGAGGGCCCTGCTCGCAAGAGCTTACAATCTATGAGAATTTCCCATTGAGGTCTTTCTGCCCCTATTAACGTTATAGGGAAAACGCCAGCTCTTCCGCAGGTGCACTTGACATGCTGCGTTTTTCAAAAACATGAGCAGATTTTGTCCTGCAATGTGTGGATGGGATTAACCAGAATCCCATCCACTTTCCAGGTTATATAACACATAACATATGTTTGTAATGTGGAGCCCCGGCCATAAAGCCGCTGTACATTGCTTGCTATCAGGTGATTCCCATGGACGTTTTTTATTGCTTGGTTTATGTTTTTAGATAGTTTCTAGGTTCACTTAATGTTCAGCCATGACTAAAGGCCACTTGGAGTCTTGATAAATGTAGACAGACTGTACACCATCTGAATTCTAATGGATTGAAATAAATACTTTGGATTTGATATATACTGTGTACGTCAGTATATGTTTCAGCCCTGAATGTAAATGTGATTGTCACCATTCACTGACAGCAAGAATACATTGTGAAAATAAAGAAGAAAAGGGACAACTGCCGTCTGTGGTTTATAAACTGAATGGTTTATTTATTATTTCAAGGCTAAAGTCTCATTTCCCTAACCTAACAAGCAGTTCCAGTAGAAGTTACTATTGATATGTTAGGACCTCCGAATGCTCACAAGTCATTTAATGCCTGTTACTGAGCTGAGCAATTCACAGTCTTTGATATGAATGAATGTCAAATGCTAATTTACTCTTTACCCTTTCCATATTCTTGGCTTATGTGTATCACATTTCATGGCTTAAATTCTTAATTTGATGTTACATTTTGGTCATTGCCTTCTCCTGAAAGCATCTTGTACAGCTTATACATTCAACATAAAATATTAATGTGTACACTGTTTGCTTAGTGATGTATGCATATTCACTGCATGCAGATTCAGGATCGAAAGATGTCTGAGCGTAAAGCAAATAAACAGTTAATTCTCCTGTGTTCTCATTAAATTCCTTCATAATACATAGAGTATTCAGTGGTCGTGGCAGGACTTGATCTTGTATGTAATGTTTTATAAGAAGAAACTTACATTTCTAAAAAATATTTGACAGTTATCTGTTAAGTAGAGATGAGCGAGTAGTGTTCGATTGAATACTACGGTATTCGAAATACTCGTACTCGATCGAACACTACTAGCTGTTCGAAGTTTAAGGTTCGATGCAGAACCAGCGTTGATTGGCAGAATGCTATGCACAGGCATGCCCTCGCATGCGCAGTCGGCTCTGCTCAGGGGTCCGGCCGGGCAGAGCCAACCGCGCATTTGCAGTTGGCTCTGCCCAGACCCGATGCCTAAGCAGAGTGAATTCCAGCCAGAAGACGCCGCGGGGGATGCTGCGCCTGGAGAAGACTTCAAGGAGAATCCAGCCCGACCGTCACTCATGGACTTGGTAAGTATAATTTTATCGAATTGTGCGTACCCCTGAAACTAGCATTCCCCCCCCATAGACTATAATGGGGTTCGAAATCCGTTTGAACAGTCGAACAGTGTGCGGCTGTTCGAATCGGATTTCGAACCTCGGACATTTTAGTGTTCGCTCATCTCTACTGTTAAGTGTCTGCGAGAAAGGGTAAACTATATTAGTTACTGTCTTTATTCATATTATTTTGTAGCACCAGATTATATTGACTAGAGGTGGGAGAACCTAAAGATTTGTTTACCAAATATTCATGAGGTTCAGCCCTGGGAACTTGTTCAGATAGAAGCAGAAGTGCTGTTATTATACAGTATTGTCTGAGCAGACCCCATAGGATGATAAGTGGAAGCCCAGAGGAGGTGAGGAAAAATAGCAAACACTTACACTCACCTTACATCTTAAACCACTAAACTTTTGGGGTTCTCACACACTTTTATATTCTGGACCCCAGGGTATAATATATAGAGACCATGGGGAGATGAGGGGAAATAACAAAGGATTATGTAGATAATCTTGTTTCCCTTAGTCCTAACAGCGGCACAATGTGGGGTATTTCGTGCCCCTGTGTGCTGGTAGGACAGGCGGAATTTTAATTAGCCATGTATTAATTTCACATGGCTTGTTCCCTTTAAGAGGGCACAGATACCTCCCCCCTGTGCGTAAATAACAAGTAATAATACATACATTCCAAAATAAACAACAATAGGGGGGGAATCCTTGTGCCGCTGTTAGGACTAAGGGAAACAAGATTATCTACATAATCCTTTGTTCCCTGTCGTCCCTACCAGCGGCACAATGTGGGGAAATAGCAAGTAATCCCCATAAGGGTGGGAGATTAAACACAAGCAGAATGTAATACAGTACGCCCGAAGGCAGTAGCTTCTGAGCCATACCGATCAAGTCGGTAGTGCTTCACAAAGGTTAATTCTGAAGACCAGGATGCTGCTGCACAAATCTGGTCCAAGGTGAGAGCCTTGACCTCTGCCCAAGAGGTCGATACTGCCCGCGTCGAATGGGCCCTTAGGACGGTCGGCGGAGGTAAGTTCTGACTCACAAACGCCAACTTGATTGCTTCCTTCACCCAGCGAGAGATGGTGGCCTTAGAAGCCTTGCGGCCTTTATGGCCCCCTACATAATTTATTAACAAGTTCTCAGATCTCCTGAAAGCGCGTGTGCGCTGAAGGTAAATCTGCAGGTTCCGGACTAAATCTAGGGTATGCCACTTCTCCTCCTCAGGGGAAGTGGGCACGGGAAAAAAGGTTGGCAAGCAAATGAGCTGACTCATATTCGCCCTAGAAGAAACTTTCGGCCTGAATCCTGGCAGAAATCTCAACTGAACACGGTCTTCAAAGAAGGCAATGTAAGGAGCTTCCGATGAGAGTGCTTGAAGCTCCCCTACTCTTTTTGCCGAGGTGATAGCGAGGAGAAAAGATACCTTATAGGTCAGCCACTTTAGATCCACCTCCTCCAGAGGTTCAAATGGAGCAACACAAAGTGCCGTTAGGACCTTGCTGAGGTCCCATTGGTGGACAGGAGCAGAAACTGCTGGTCTCAGCCTAGTTGCCCCTTTGATAAAGGTGCTCACTAAAGGATCCTGAGACAACCGCCTCCCCAGATAGGCGGACAAAGCGGCTACATGTACCTTCAGGGTAGAAGCTGCAAGCCCTCTGTCTAGGCCGTCCTGAAGGAAATCCAGGATCGCCCTCACAGGGGGATCGGAGGAGTCCACTTCGTGTTCCGTGCACCAGGCCTGGAAAATATTACCGATCCTACGGTAATTCTTATTGGTCGAGGTGGCTCTGGCGCTGGCTAAAGTCCTTAGGACGCCTTGAGACAGTCCTCTATTCCTTAATAGGGACTGGTCAACCTCCAGGCTGTCAGATTGAATCTCCTCAGATCGTGGTGTCTCAGCTCTCCTTGTGTCACCAGATCTGGGAGGGGGGGAAGCCTCCAATACCTGCCTTGACTCATCCACATGAGCTGGGCAAACCAAGTCCTTTTCGGCCAGAACGGGATTATGGCAATTCCCGAGACTTGGTCCTGTCTGATTTTCATCAATACCTTGGGTATGATGGAAACTGGAGGGAAAATGTATATCAGCCTGAACCTCCATGGGATGGACAGGGCATCCACTGCCAAGGCATTGTCCTCCTGGTACAGAGAGCAGAAGGTTTCCACCTTGGCGTTGAGTCGGGTTGCCATGAGGTCGACATCCGGAAGGCCCCATATTTGGACAATCTGATGGAATATGTCTTGATTGAGAGACCATTCTCCTGATACAGGGATACCCCGACTCAACTGATCCGCTACTATGTTCAGGGAGCCCTTGATGTGAACAGCGGATAGGTGGGTCAGATTCTTCTCTGCCCACGTGAAGATCAAGTTCGCCTCTCTCAGTAGGGCTGGAACCCTGGTGCCGCCCTGTTTGTTCAAGTATATTACCGTCGTCATATTGTCTGACCGGACCTTGACTGCCTTCCCTTCGAGAAAGGGGGCGAAGTACTTCAGCGCCAGATACACTGCTTTTAGCTCCTTCAGGTTGGAGGTTCCTACCTCTGGATTCCTCCACAGACCCTGGACAGTCCTGCCGTCCAGGTGGGCTCCCCATCCCGAATGGGACGCATCTGTTGTCAACAGGGTCCAACGAGGTTGAACCGAGGACCTTCCGTCTTTCAGGTGTCTCCACCATCTGAGGGAAAGACGGGTACCGGGAGAAAGGCAGATCTTCCTGTGCAGTCCCCGTGGAGATCCGTTCCAGGCTCTCAACACTTCCATCTGAAGGGGACGCAAGTGCCATAAAGCCCAAGGGACCGCCTTGGCTGAAGAAGACATCAGGCCTAGGACCCGCATGGCGGTGCGAATGGTGATCCATCGGGACCTGAGGAGGCCCCGAACCGAAGCTTCTATTTTTGCTCGCCTTGGACGAGATAGGAAAATCTGCATGCTCTGGGAATCCAGAACAAACCCTAGGAATTTCTTCCGGGTGGATGGCACTATTTCTGACTTCTCCCAATTGATCAGCCAACCTAACTCCTGGAGGAAGGCGATGGCTATCTGGAGGTGGTGATGGAGAATTGAAGTAGACTGAGCTTTTATAAGCCAGTCGTCGAGGTAGGGAACCACGAAGAGGCCTTGAAGTCTGAGAGCGGCGGCAACTGGTGCGACCATCTTGGTGAATACATACGGAGCTGACGATATGCCGAATGGCAGAGCAGTGAACTGTAGGTGCTCTCTGTGACCAGCCATAAGAACGGCTATACGTAGATATTTCCTGTGTGGCGGGAAGATGGGGATATGTAAGTAGGCATCCTTCAGGTCCAGGGTGACCATGACCTCGTTGCGCAATAGGAAACTGGTTACTGAGTCTATGGACTCCATCCTGAAAGGTTTTTTCTTTATGAAGAGGTTGAGGAACCGAAGATCTATAATCATCCGCCACCCTCCTGTGGACTTTGGAACCAAGAACACGGGTGAATAAACTCCTTGACCCACTTCGGGAGGAGGGACCCTTTCCAGGGCCCCCTTTAAGAGATATTCTGCGACGGAAGCCTCCAGGCAGTCTTGTTGTAGGGCTGGTAAGACCCGCGTAGTGATGAAACGATCCACCGGAGGATGGGAGAACTCTATTGCGTATCCTCGCTGAACAACTTGAAAGACCCATGGGTCCAGAATGTGAAGATGCCATGCCACAAGGAAATTCGAAAGGCGCCCTCCTACGGGAGAGCTGGTCACAGAGAGCGGCGTCCCCTCAAAACCCCTTCTTCTTAGGGTCCTCCTTGGGGATCCCGCGACCCGCCCCTTTCGGACGGTATCTGGGGCGTCTCTGGCTTCCTTGTTGAGGCCTGTATTGAGACGTGGAGCCTCGACCCCTAGAAGGGGGAGGCCTTCCTCCTCTGGTTGCTTGTGGTAGTGATCTCCCTCTACCATCAGCCAATCCCTCCATCAGATCGTCCAGCCCTTGGCCGAAAACCTTCCCAGGTTGAAAGGGGAGGGAACACAAAGAAAACTTGGAGGCGACATCAGCCCGCCAAGGTTTGAGCCACAAGGGCCTCCTGGCGGCGGTATTGAGGGCCATGGCCTTGGAAGCCAGCTTCACCTGCTGTCTTGCCGATTCTCTCAGGAAATCCGTAGCGAGACGGATCTCCCCCATGGATGCCAGGATGTCGTCCCTGTTAACCCCGGAGTCGATATCCCGTTCCAGGCGGTCCAGCCGGGCTTGAAGCTTATCAGCTACTTCCGTTGAGGCGATGCCCACCGTCACCTGGGCTGAAGCAGACGAATACGCCTTCTTGAGCGTTGAATCCACTCTTCTATCGAGCAAATCCTGAAGATTTGACCCGTCATCGATGGGCACGACAGTGCGACGGGAAAGCTTAGAGATGGCTAAATCCACCTTGGGTGGCGGACCCCAGCGATCCAGCTGGGAGGGATCAATCGGATACACTGCTTTGAAAGCTCTGGTGGTGACGTAAGCCTTCTCCGGCTGCTTCCATTCTTGTTCCATTAGGCTGGCCATGGAGGCGTCCACTTGGAAAACCCTCCGCTTCCCAGAGGTGGACGCAGAGGCTTCCCCCTCGCCAACCTGGTCCCACGACCGGATGGCCTTCAGCAGTTTATTAGTCTTTTCCCGATGGAAAATTGGTCTGCTGGTACAGGAGGACTGATCGTCCGATGATATGGACACCTCCTCCACCTGGAGGCGCTCCAGGGAGGGCAGTGAAGCAGAACGCCTTTCCACGCGCTGCTTCTTGGTGAGCTGAGCCAGTGAAGTACGGATATCCTTTAAAGAATCATCCTGCAAAAAACACAAGGATACTTAGAAGCCGGAGGGGACCCTTCCCCTCTTTGCGGCAACCGTACTCACCATGTACTCCTTGACCCATGCAACCATATCACTGGTAACGGGTTCCTCCCGCAGAGGTCCCCTGCATTGCTGGCAGCGTGACCAGTCATAGCCTAAAGGCAAAACAATGACATTCAGGATACTCCCACCATTGGGAGAATTAGCAGACGAAAAAACCGCACCTACCATCAGGTAGTGGAACGTCACAATCAATGCAAGCCAGGTGTCTCCTTTTAGAAGACTTCTTCCGTCTTACTTGATCCCCGGGAGGGGTAGAAGAGGAAGACATGACAAAAAGAAGCTAGCTTTCAGCGATACCTAAGCATGGAATATGAAACATCAGAGGAGTACATTCAAGGAACCATATGAGGAGACTCACCCAGCTTCTGCAGACCACTTACCAACCTTCAGCAGAGTTTGCAGTAGAATAAATGCAGTTTGAAGCGGTAACCACAAGCCACAGCGCAGAAACCAGCTAGGGATTAGACTAGCAGGCAATGAGGGATGCAACCTGCCCCCTTTTTTACAGCCCCATATCCGGAAGGGGCGTGGCCTTAGTCAAAAGCTCCGTTCCTTTGCCCTTCATAACACTCCTAGCCCTTCAAGTCACGCTCCCCCCTTGAGCCAACTACATTGGCACGTACCTCAATCTCCTGAGGACCTCCAGTGTCCAACGCTGCTGTTCGCGTGGTCCCGGAGCGGCGAATGCCGAAAAACCGGAAGTTGCCGGTGTTACACTTCTAAACGACCGGCCGGAACCCTCCTACGCAGAGGAAAGGTTCCGCGAAACCGGAAGTTCCCCTCATGGAGCCGCGCGAACACGCCGGCTGGCTGCGCGCGGCTCCCGAAGCCCAGCAAGACTGGATGCCGGGGAACAGGAGGTAGGATTGCGTGAGGGAGGTGGGCAAAATAGGTAACTTTAATCTTACCTATTCTCTTTGCAGGACCGACAGAAGTCCAAAGGGGCAGAGTGCATGATTGAAGACACCTGAACAGGTCTGAGCAGGTAAGTACCTGAAACTTCTTCTTACTCTTTCTCTTTAGGAGGACACAGAGTCCTCCCCACCTGTCCGATCCTTTACACAGGACAGAAAAAAACGCACAGGGGGGAGGTATCTGTGCCCTCTTAAAGGGAACAAGCCATGTGAAATTAATACATGGCTAATTAAAATTCCGCCTGTCCTACCAGCACACAGGGGCACGAAATACCCCACATTGTGCCGCTGGTAGGGACGACAGGGAACAAACATATATTCACCTTGCCTCACCTCTCCTGTTTGTCCTCCACAGGACCGCTTTAACCATAGGTGTGAAGGTGCAGCCGCACTGGATCCTATAGTTTCAGGGGCCCTGTCAACCACCCCAGATCGAGCAGGACAGTTCCACGTTTAGGGTGTTGTCCCATTCTTCTGGGCGGCAGGCACTCATCTATCTTTGTCCTTAGAAAACGGATAGAGGTTGAATACAATAGTGGAGCACAGAGCTACGAGAGCTTCATATTCGATTATTTAGCCTTCAGCTGATAATGTCTATGGCAGGGAGCTTCGAGCCGCAGATGGAGCCTACAGGTCGTGGGAACACAGTTAGGTGAGTATTTTTATTTATATATTTTTTTATACGTAACATTTGTAGTTTAGGGGGGCAGGGAAATATATAATTACGGGGGGGCATTGGGGAGCTATTTTCAAAAAGTTTGCACAGGGTCCCCCATGAACAATCACATGACCACTTCACTTAACCAATCATGTTCTACACTGAAGTAGACACGTGACTATTAATTATATTAATGGAATCACACATTTCCTCCCATGATCTTATCTGAATATAATTACGAATCCTCACAAAGCAGCGTTACTAGAAGCAACCTTATGTTTGACCTCTTATCATATTACCATTAAAAAATGCCAGTATCTACTTTACTTGTTTAGCCATAAGGGTTCAGAATGAGTTAAACAATCAACAGGTGCATCAGAGGGGGGTAACTCTAGGGTATATAAGAAGATAAGTCATTGTAAGGCTGTATTCACACTGAGTAACTCTGGCGTTTTTTGTGCTTATTTTTGCACATAGCGTCGCGTTAACGCCGCATAGCGCCGCGTTAACGCCGCGTATATGCCGCGTTAACGCCGGGCAACGCCACCGCAAAATAGCGCGGCGTTAACGCGGCGTACACGCTGCGCTACGCGGCGTTAACGCGGCGCTATGTGCAAAAATAAGCACAAAAAACGCCAGCGTTACTCAGTGTGAATACAGCCTAACATAGACACGCTATGAGGAAGAGACAGGCAGTCTCAAAATGCGTCCGTTAGGCCAGGTTCAGATCTGCGCCCCGGCCTCTGTTATGCAGGTTTCGATTTCCTGCACAAAACTAGGCAGGAAACGGAAACCTGCAGGCATTTTTCAAACCCATTCATTTGAATGGGTTTGAAAAGTGTCCAGCCGTGAGCGTTTTGTGGTCTCTGCGGCGAAACCGTGTTTTGTTTATTTTTAACCGGACGCAAAGTCGGACATGCAGTCGGACAATTTTTTTTCTTTTTTTTCTTCTTTCTTTGTTTGTATATTTTTTTATTCTGATTGATTAAAAAGTTAAATTTTAAGTTAACTTTGGAGAAATGCAGGCTTTTCATAATTAAGTGGAAGGCATTGTTACACTGCAACAAACCCTGAGCTGCATGAAATAGGCTTGAGTTAATGGATTGATTTTACTTAAGGACAATGGGCATCTTCCCAGATGTGTTTTTCGTTCATTATTTGCACATCATTTGTTAAAGTTTTAAATGGCTTTTACGGGATGATGATGTTGATGATGACTTATTCTTGCTTGAATTTCCATAAGAGGGCAGCATTACTAGCCAGATAAATGAATAGAAAATGTTCTGAACTGGCTTGGATTTCCACCAATCAGAATCAAATAGAACCGCCCATGAGGTAGTAGCCATTATGAGCTGTCAGCTGGCTTGGCTCTCCACAAATCAGAAAAAGGATCCGCCCTGATTTCCACCAGTCAGAAAGAAACACTGAGTATAAATAGCAGCCACCACCTATTCCCCTCTTTTTTGGTTATTGTCTTGTATGGTAACCATTCTGTGTCTCATAGAGAATGCAAAAGAATGATCAGGATGATCAGAACATCCAGATCTGGCCTGAAGTTTCCAGTTGGCCATATTTATCATTTTCTGAAGAAAGTGAATTATAGCAAACACTTCAGTGCTAATGCTCCAGTATTCCTGGCTTCCATGACGGAGTATTTGACTAAGAGGATCTTGTTCTTGGCAGGGTACCAAGCCCAGATCTGGAGCTATCGCCATATCATATCCCATCACTTACAGCTGTAAATGCATCAGGATGTGGACCTGGATGAACTGTTTGAAAGTGTCATCATATCCCAGGGGGAGGGGGCGATGTCACCAGTGCTACAATCTGGGAAGTATACCAGTATGTCACCCAAGTACTGCCACCTGCAGACCTCTACATGCCACTTTCACAGACCCAACAGCTCATAAAAGGGCCAACCAAAGTGTCAAAACATAGAAGTAATAAACTTCTCATAAACTTCTTCCTCACTGCGTTGCTTTGTCCAGATCATGGCATGTCTCCTATGCATCTCTGCACTGGACTCTTCTATCCAACTGAGGCACATGTGTGAACGTAGCCTGAGGATACGCCATCACTATTAGATCTACGAGTATCCAACTCATGGGACCAGCGCTGGCTCCACTTGTGATATGATTCATCGCTCTGCACTTATTGCATAATGCACTAGGTACCTTTTGACTGTGACACAAATTAAAGAGGTTTTCTTGGACTTACATATTGACAACTTATCCTTAAGCCTTAAGACAGATCATTATTACAGTGATACTTCTACAGAAGACCACTGCTTTGAGGAGACCCCCTCCTTTTAAAGACCAATATTTTTTGGTGGTTGATTTTCCTCCCATTATAGTCCTTAGAATCTACCTCTCTTTAAGAAGACCATTCCTTTATCCAACCAAGCACCACTTTTTTAAGCAAATTTTACAGAGGAAACCTCTTTGAAAAAAACTACACATTAGACATACATACATTGTTAGACCAGTATGGATACAGCTCTGTGCTGTAACACATCACTAGACTGAAGCAAGCAAGAGCATGAGACTCGTAAGGGACATCAAGGGAGAACAATTACCCATATGACACTGGAGTCCATGTCATAGTCATAGTCAATATAATCTACCATCGAGGTGCCCATTATAAATGCCAATACTGACAATTTTTTTCAGGATAATTTTGGGAACTGGGTTACAAAAGGGATGGGATTTATATATATCTATGAAAAAATGGGCATTCTTGGGCTATTCCCAGATGGGCTATAAAGTTCAAATTTTAGCCTATGAAATATCAGCAAAGGTTAGCAGGGTGGAGGGATAGAAAGGGGAGTCACGTTGGGGTGAAGGAATGAGAGGAAAGCTATGAACCAGGAATGAGAGGGCTCTCCATGCTGAGGACCAATATTTAAAGAGATATTATGCTGGGTACCAAGATTGAGTGAGGGAACTATTCTGGTAGCTAGAAAAGACATGCTGAGGAACAAGAATGATTGGGCTATCGTAAACAAGGGCATTTGCACTTCACCAGGTGAGTAAGAAAGGTTATATTACATATGCAAAAAGAGAAAGACATGGCCTGCACATCACAGTCTTATACATTGATCTTGTGCTTCTCAGCAAATTCTACAATACTGAACATGAGGTTCTTAGTATACATATTGACCAAGATGTATAAGCCCACTAGCCACTTCACGGCGACCTCTTTATAGTGGGTCTCTACTCTACTGGGTGCGGCGCCGCACAGCAACCGCCACAATCGCAACACGGCACCCACAGGGCGGGCAATCCAGTGATCCGGCAACACCCCTGCCACCAGACCAAGCCCCCAGGCTCCGGGCCACGCCGCCCCATGGGCACAGCACCGCAGAAGCAACAGACGCGATGCAGCACCACACCATGTGAACAGATCTCAAAAATTCACTTTTCCATGTTGCCCAAGTCAGAGGACTGAGAGCTAGTAGGTGGGTCCCTTTTTGCAGTCTCCTGCTAATTAAAAACACCTGGGCAAAATGAGGGGAGTGCTGGTACCAAGGCAAAACAAAAAAAAAAATGGTGAAGGAAGAAACTTACCATACATGTGCAAAAAGAGAAAGACATGGCCTGCACATCCCAGTCTTATACACTGATCTAGTGCTTCTCAGCAAATTCTACAATACTGAACATGAGGTTCATAGTTTATAGTGGGTCCCTACTCTACTGGGTGCAGTGCTACACAGCGACTGCCACAACCGCAACACGGAGCCCACAGGGCAGGCGACCAAGTGGTCCGACTTGGTACTGCATGGTGTCTGCTGCATCTGTGGTGCTGTGTCCATGGGGCACTCGGCCCGGAGCCTGGGGGCTTGGTCTGGTGGCAGGGGTGTTGCCGGACCACTGGGTCGCCCACCCTGTGGGCGCCGTGTTGCGGTTTTGGCGGTCGTTGTGCGGCGCCGCACCAAGTAGAGTAGGGACCCACTATAAGGCTGTATTCACACAGAGTAACGCCAGGCGTTTTTTGTGTGTTTTTTGCACATAGCGCCGCGTTTACGCCGCGTAGCGCCGCGTTAACGCCGCGTATACGCCGCGTTTACGCCGGGCAACGCCACCGCTAAATAGCGCGGCGTATACGCGGCGTTAACGCGGCGCTACGCGGCGTAAACGCGGCGCTATGTGCAAAAAACACACAAAAAACGCCTGGCGTTACTCTGTGTGAATACAGCCTAAAGAGGTCACCGTGAAGTGGCTAGTGGGCTTATACATCTTGATCAATATGTATACTAAGAACTTCATGTTCAGTATTGTAGAATTTGCTGAGAAGCGTTAGATCAATGTATAACACTGGGATGTGCAGGCCATGTCTTTCTCTTTTTGCATACATAATATAACCTTTCTTACTCACCTGGTGAAGTGCAAATGCCCTTGTTTACGATAGCCCAATCATTCTTGTTCCTCAGCATGTCTTTTCTAGCTACCAGAATAGTTCCCTCACTCAATCTTGGTCCCCAGCATAATATCTCTTTAAATATTGGTCCTCAGCATGGAGAGCCCTCTCATTCCTGGTTCATAGCTTTCCTCTCATTCCTTCACCCCAACGTGACTCCCCTTTCTATCCCTCCACCCTGCTATCCTTTGCTGATATTTCATAGGCTAAAATTTGAACTTTATAGCCCATTTGGGAATAGCCCATGAATCTTGATCAATATGTATACTAAGAACCTCATGTTCGGTATTGTAGAATTTGCTGAGAAGCATTAGATCAATGTATAAGACTGTGATGTGCAGGCCATGTCTTTCTCTTTTTGCATATGTAAGAAAGGTTATATGTTTGAGATATATGTCTAAGCCTGGTTCCATGAGATACACTGATGTGATACCTGGTTCTGTGTAATATACTGATGTGATACCTGATTCTGTGTAATATACTGATGTGATACCTGGTTCCATGAGATACACTGATGTGATACCTGGTTCTGTGTAATATACTGATGTGATACCTGATTCTGTGTAATATACTGATGTGATACCTGGTTCCATGAGATACACTGATGTGATACCTGGTTCTGTGTAATATACTGATGTGATACCTAGTTCTGTGTAATATACTGATGTGATACCTGGTTCTGTGTAATATACTGATGTGATACCTGGTTCTATGTAATATACTGATGTGATACCTGGTTCTGTGTAATATACTGATGTGATACCTGGTTCTGTGTAATATACTGATGTGATACCTAGTTCTTTTTAATATACTGATGTGATACCTGGTTCTGTGTAATATACTGATGTGATACCTGGTTCTATGTAATATACTGATGTGATACCTGGTTCTGTGTAATATACTGATGTGATACCTGGTTCTGTGTAATATACTGATATGATACCTGGTCCTGTGTAACATACTGGTGTGATACCTGGTTCTGTGTAATATACTGATGTGATACCTGGTTCTGTGTAATATACTGATGTGATACCTGGTTCTGTGTAATATACTGATGTGATACCTGGTTCTGTGTAATGTACTGATATGATACCTGGTTCTGTGTAATATACTGGTGTGATACCTGGTTCTGTGTAATATACTGATGTGATACCTGGTTCTGTGTAATATACTGATGTGATAACTGGTTCTGTGTAATATACTGATGTGATACCTGGTTCTGTGTAATATACTGGTGTGATACCTGGTTCTGTGTAATATACTGATGTGATACCTGGTTCTGTGTAATATACTGATGTGATACCTGGTTCTGTGTAATATACTGATGTGATACCTGGTTCTGTGTAATATACTGATGTGATACCTGGTTCTGTGTAATATACAGATGTGATACCTGGTTCTGTGTAATGTACTGATGTGATACCTGGTTCTGTGCAATATACTGATGTGATACCTGGTTCTGTGTAATATACTGATGTGATACCTGGTTCTGTGTAATATACTGATGTGATACCTGGTTCTGTGTAATATACTGATGTGATACCTGGTTCTGTGTAATATACTGATGTGATACCTGGTTCTGTGTAATATACTGGTGTGATACCTGATTCTGTGTAATATACTGATGTGATACCTGGTTCTGTGTAATATACTGATGTGATACCTGGTTCTGTGTAATATACTGATGTGATACCTGGTTCTGTGTAATATACTGATGTGATACCTGGTTCTGTGTAATATACTGGTGTGATACCTGATTCTGTGTAATATACTGATGTGATACCTGGTTCTGTGTAATATACTGATGTGATACCTGGTTCTGTGTAATATACTGATGTGATACCTGGTTCTGTGTAATATACTGGTGTGATACCTGATTCTGTGTAATATACTGGTGTGATACCTGATTCTGTGTAATATACTGATGTGATACCTGGTTCTGTGTAATATACTGATGTGATACCTGGTTCTGTGTAATGTACTGATATGATACCTGGTTCTGTGTAATATACTGGTGTGATACCTGATTCTGTGTAATATACTGGTGTGATACCTGATTCTGTGTAATATACTGGTGTGATACCTAGTTCTGTGTAATATACTGATGTGATACCTGGTTCTGTGTAATATACTGATGTGATACCTGGTTCTATGTAATATACTGATGTGATACCTGGTTCTGTGTAATATACTGATGTGATACCTGGTTCTGTGTAATATACTGATGTGATACCTGGTTCTGTGTAATATACTGATGTGATACCTGGTTCTGTGTAATATACTGATGTGATACCTGGTTCTGTGTAATATACTGATGTGATACCTGGTTCTGTGTAATATACTGATGTGATACCTGGTTCTGTGTAATATACTGATGTGATACCTGGTTCTGTGTAATATACTGATGTGATACCTGATTCTGTGTAATATACTGATGTGATACCTGGTTCTGTGTAATATACTGATGTGATACCTGGTTCTGTGTAATATACTGATGTGATACCTGGTTCTGTGTAACATACTGGTGTGATACCTGGTTCTGTGTAATATACTGATGTGATACCTGGTTCTATGTAATATACTGATGTGATACCTGGTTCTGTGTAATATACTGATGTGATACCTGGTTCTGTGTAATATACTGGTGTGATACCTGGTTCTGTGTACAGGGTCGGACTGGCCCTCTGGGGAATCGATGAATCACCCGGTGAGCCCTGAACCTCCACTATTAGTGCTCATTTTGTCAATGCAGATGCACTGGTCGGGGCCCGATTGTGATGGTCATTGCCTGTTTCTGACTCTGTTCTGAAAACAGCGGGGACGTCAGGTGTCAAACTTCCAATGATCTCATACTAATGACCGATCCTAACAATTGGACATTAACAGGAAGTCTTGGTGGACCCATTTAAATCCCCAAAATATCATTATAAACATTCTGCACAAACAGAAAAGCAAAAACTCCCGTTTACAGTCCCAGAATACTTTTAATTTGTATCATTTGGATTGAGCATGCTTGGGTTAATTGGCTTCTTATGTGTATTCCTATTGTTGTAATTAATACTAGCATCGCCAGGCTATGTTAGGGCATGTTGGTATGTAAACAGCACTTCATTACTAACCACAGCTGATGTAGGTTTTCATACTACAAATTGTTATATGGTGATTATGGTTATAAAATGCTTGAAGAACATCGATGTGTGTAATGAAACCTCCCAGCTTTAATTAAGCTGCACTGTGCAGCCAGTGTGGGAGCTTAAACTAGTGACCCCGAGAATCGAAGAAAGAAGCCAAAATCCAGCCTCCAGCAGAGTATGGAATCAAAGTTATGTATTGCTTAATTATGAGCTGAATTTCTTGGCAGTAAACACTGCCATTGTCTGCTCAATGGGATAGTGCACTACACATGCTAAAGCTACAATTAAACAAAAATCTGCTATAAATTGCTCATATATTGGCACATACGTTGGGCTGAGAGCATTCATTCATAATTGATAACTGAAAAGGCACTGCTGTTCTTAAGGTCAAAAAGTCAAAGAAATTATGTGATCAAGTGTAAGAAATAAGAAACCTAGAAGTCTTAGAATTATGCTAACGCTACAAGAGACTTTTGTAACACTACCAATTGAATTTTTAACAGTCCAAAGAAGTTATAAGCAAACTTGTGGTCTGCAAGTTAGACTTAATAATTAAAAAGCAAACCAATAGCACTACTAGAGCCAGCTCCAGTTTATTGAGGGCCATTGGGTGACAGAGCTTCAGTGGGTCCCTTTGTGGTATAACATTGTGTTTCTCTTAAAACCACCATAGCAAAAAAAAGCTGCAGCATTCTTGCTGGAATCGCTGTACGTTTTACATAACATTCAACCTTGGCATAGGTTGGGCTATAATCATAATGCTGTGGGTTGAAAACTGCTGTGGCTTCATTTGCAGCATGTACATAAGATATGTATAAATCTCATGCACACTGCTCCTACTGTAGATGGCAGCAGGTTAGTTGCCAGTGAGTTGGCAGCAGCCACCCTGCTGAGAGGACTGCCCGTGTGTCCCCATAGCACTGACCATTGCACAGAACTGCTAATGTTCCAGTCGCATACAGTATAATGTTCTGTATAATGGTCTCCTTATTATATCCCTGCACTGTAAAATGGTCCCTTGTTATGCACCAAGACAATATATTGGACCTATTATTACGATAACATACAGTATAGGAAGTATGGGAGCACCATGTGGGGCATTATACAATGTGGGGGCTACTTAGAGGGAAATAAGCTGCATATACAGTGTGAAAGAACTAAGGAGTACATTGTACTGTGTGGGAGACATAAAGAGGTCATTATACCCTATGGAGGAACTAAGGACGGCATTATAAAGTGTGGTGACACATACTGTATGGGTGCACTAATAATATAACAATAATAATAATAATAATAATAATAATAATACATTTTATTTATATAGCGCCAACATATTCCGCAGCACTGTACAATTAGTAGGGTTCAAATACAGACAGAAAGATACATTACAGGAAAAGTCATTTCACACAATGGGACTGAGGGCCCTGCTCGCAAGAGCTTACAATCTATGAGGTAGAGGGGGTGACACAAGAGGTAGCAGGTGACTGTCATTACACAAACATAAAACTTTGAGCCGTCACCAGTCGTGTCCTTTAACATGTGGATGGAGCTTGGACATATACAGTAGAGTTAGCCTGAAATGGCATCATACCGTGGGGTAATGTGGGAGCTGGAACAGAGGAGGGTTAAATTTGGGGGATTCTAATGACGGTACGCAAGGGTTTACATTAAGAATTGTGATAGGCCTGTCTGAAAAGATGTGTCTTTAATTTGCCCTTGAAACTGTAGAAATTGGGAGTTAATTTGATTGTCCGGGGTAGAGCATTCCAGAGAAGTGGCACAACTCGGGAGAAGTCTTGTATACGAGTGTGGGAGGTTCTGATAATAGAGGATGTAAGTGTTAGGTCATTGAGTGAACGGAGAGCATGGGTTGGGCGGTAGACAGAGATGAGGGAGGAAATGTAGGGAGGTGCGGCATTATGGAGAGCCTTGTGGATGAGAGTGATAACTTTATATTTTATTCTATAATGAATAGGCAGCCAATGTAGTGACTGGCACAGACCAGAGGCATCGCTGTAGCGTCTAGACTGATAGATGAGCCTGGCCGCTGCATTCAGAATAGATTGTAGAGGGGAGAGTTTAGTGAGGGGAAGACCGATTAGTAAGGAGTTACAGTAGTCAAGGCGAGAATGAATCAGAGAGACAATAAGTGTCTTTAATGTATCTCTGGTAAGGAAAGGGCGTATTCTGAAGATGTTTTTGAGGTGGAGGTGACATGAGCGTGCAAGTGATTCAATATGGGAAATGAAGGAAAGGTCTGAGTCAAACATAACCCTGAGGCAGCGGGCATGCTGCCTAGGAGTTATAGTAAGGCCTGAGACTACAATGGATATATCAGGGACAGATCTATTAGATGGTGGAAACAGTAGTAGTTCAGTTTTAGAGAGATTTAGTTTCAGATAGAGCGAAGACATGATATTTGAGACAGCAGAAAGACAGTTGCTGGTATTCTGTATTAGTGCAGGGGTGATGTCACGGGAAGATGTGTATAATTGGGTATCATCAACATAAAGATGGTACCGGAAGCCAAATCTGGCAATGGTTTGTCCAATGGGGGCTGTGTAGAGAGAAAAGAGCAGGGGGCCTAGGACCGAGCCCTGAGGAACCCCAACAGCAAGGGAAAGAGGGGAAGAAACAGAGCCTGCAAATGATACAATGAAAGTGCGGTCTGAGAGATAAGAGGAGAACCAGGAGAGCGCAGTGTCCTTGAGGCCAACTGAGCGAAGCATAGTGAGGAGGAGTTGATGGTCAACAGTGTCAAAAGCTCCAGAGAGGTCCAGAAGAAAAAGAAGAGAGAAGTCACCATTAGATTTAGCCATTATGTGATCAATGGAGACTTTTGTGAAGTCCGTTTCAGTAGAGTGCAGAGCGCGGAAACCAGATTGTAAGGGGTCAAGCAAAGAGATAGCGGATTAAACGAGAATAGACCAGGCATTCCAAGAGTTTAGAGATGATGGGGAGGTTAGAGACGGGTCGATAGTTAGCAGCACAGGATGGGTCCAGGGAGGGATTTTTCAATAGCGGGGTTATAACAGCATGCATGAAGGAGGATGGGAAAATTCCAGAAGAGAGAGAGAGGTTAAATATTTTAGTAAGGTAAGTCGTGACAGCAGGCGACAGAGATTGGAGAAGGTGTGAGGGGAAGGGGTCACTATTGCAGGTTGTAGGGCAAGATGAAGAAAGAAGCTGGGAGACTTCCTCTTCTGTAACAGGTTCAAAAGATGAGAATGGACAGTCTGAAGTGCGGTTGGTGAGGGGATCATTGCTATGGTAGGTGTGGGAATCAATGCCACCGGGGGATTGGGCAGTTATTTCCTGACGGATCTTATCAATTTTATCATGGAGCAGCATTATAATATGAGGGGACATAACGGGACTGTTGTGGTTAGGTCGGCCAAAGGGGACAGGGATATAGTTGTGGCTATACATGTGAATATAACACGATGCACCACACACGAGGTTTGTCTTTATGTCAGGAGGTATGTAATTTTATGGGTTCTGCATAAATCTTGGAATCTCACCTGGCATATATAATGAAGGGGTTATCCAGCCATGTTCATGAAAAATAACTGTCCAACAGTGATGATGAAAAAAGATTTAATTCAAAAGGCCATTCATTTTATGGGGGGGGGGGGGTTATCAGTTAGCCTCCATTCAATCTAATGTCTGGCTTTTTGATGGAAAACCTAACAGACTGCTGTGTTCTTTTTTGCACCATGAGTAGAGACCTGACAGAATGGAACATTCCGTTTTTTACATTGAAGTTAATACATGATGGATACAACTAGCCTTTTTCCCATCTTGTATTCTCTTTAATGGGACACATTTTTTTCTATTTTTGACCATATCATGTACAAAGCCTCTTCTGTACAGTTCCTGCTCTAGTAATATAAGTTTGGCTATAGAGGTTTTCTACACTGTATGGAAATAATAGGAACTGGCAGATACATTAGTTAAAAGAAATATTCTGCCAATTTTAAATTTATTTATTAAAACCATATAGTGAAATAAATCACTTTTTTCAAAAATTTTTATTAATAATTCATAAATATAATAACATTGTAGATTTTTTTTTCCATTCTTTTTTTACATAAATATGGTGGTTGTCATCTTGCCTGAGCTTCTCCTCAGCACTATTAACAGTATATAGTAATATCATTTAACCCCTTCCGACATCCATAATAGTATGGCAGATATCAGGTGTTTAAATATGGCAGCTGCTTGGGAGCTGAGCACCTACCATATACACTGGGTCTCTGCCTTTTTATACTATAGAGACCCACTGCTAATGCCCGCGATCAGTGACTGCACAGATTGTGGATCTTAATCCCTCTGGTGCCTCAATTAAAGCTGAGCACTTCATAAGAAATATGTACAATTGTACTTTTCCTTCCATCCACTCCATTCAGATTTTTTTCCAGTTTCCCAGTACATTGTACAGAATAATAAATGTTAGCATCATGAAGAAAAATTTGTCCCACAAACATTAAGACCTCATATGGCTCTGAGAGCAGAAGAATAATGAGGTTGTGGGGTTTGGAAGGGTGGGGGGAGTCAAAAACAAAAATCAAAAAATTCCTCCGGTGGGAAGGGGTTAATGCATAAACATGGCCATAGGAAACAGTAGTGTGGAGCTGATTCATTGAGAACATGGGAGAGTTTTCTAGGCATATATAATACATTACAATACAAAGAGACTTTATTGGCACTTCTGAATAGTGTTGAGGTAGGGGGTGAGTATGGGAGTGGGGCAGGCATAGAGTGGGGGGATGGGTAGGAGGGTTGGTGGTTTGGGTTGAAATTGTCCTTGGGGTCTCGTCATTCTGCTCGTTTGGTGGCAGGTGGGCAATGGACATATGGTGGGTATGGGTGGGTGGATGGGTGAATGGGTGGGTGATTTGGGGTGTAATTGTCCTTGGGGTCTCACCTTCCCCTCAGTTGGTGGCAGGTGGACTTGTATTGGGCAGCAATCTCCACAATGGACTCCTCTTCTCCTAGTAGGATGTAGAATTTCCTCTTCTCATCTGCAGATGTGAAATCTGGTATGTGGGCTAAGAGCCTTTAAAAGTAGACAGCCCCCACAGATTAGTATTTGGTGCAGTGTAGTAGGAAGTGGGCCTAGACTTCTAGCGCCCCGTGGGCACAGGGTTGGCACAGTCTGTTCTCCCGTGGCTTGTACGTCTGCCTGTGGTGCACTGTCTCCATCTCCAGGCTCTGGGCATATGTAGGCACACTCCAGGCATATTCTGAAGAGGGGGGAGAATAATATAATTTGTGACATCATCTACTGTTAGTAGTGGATGTAATGATGAGTGTTATGTGACGATCTATAGAGATGTTATCATCTGTTGACTCTACTGTCTACAATGTAAAAAAAGACTAGTGCAAAGAAAACTATTACAGAATTAGCAAGTGTAAATCTATTATTTGGCTTAGTGGCCAGAATTGCAGCATATAGTACTTTTTCCTAAAAAATATTGGCAAAAATGCATTAAAAATATGTTTAACATAAAAATATGATTTAAAAAGTAGGTCATTTTTTGTGATATATTCATTTTAACCCCTTAACGCTCTGGTCAGTAATAGTACATCCTGGCAATTAGCACGTTCACGCTCAGGTCAGTACTATTACTGATCAGTAATGGCGCGGGCACAGAAGCTGTGCCTGCGCCATTACACCTGGCACTCGGCTGCATTACACAGCCGAGGGCCAGGATGAGCTGCCCCAGTGAATTGCCGGTCGGAGCTCCACTCCGATCGGCGGTATTAACCCTCCCAATGCTGTGGACACATGTCCGTGACATCGAGAGAGTTGCGGTACATGTGGACCCCCCTGGGCACCCCCCGCGGCGAGATCGGGGGGTGCCCTGATGAATTTTATGTAGCCCGGGGTCTGGTTAGTGACCCCGGGCTGCTAGGACCCCTGCTTACCTGCTTGGATCCATGCTGCCGTGCCGTGCTGCCGTGCCGTGCTGCAGGAAGTGAATCTATGCGTCTGCATAGATTCACTTCCTCTATAGTCTGCAATACATGGGTATTGCAGGCTATAGTACTGGACCAGCAATCAGAGTATTGCTGGTCCAAGTACACTAATAGGAGAAATAAAAAATGTGAAAAAAGTGTAAAAAAAAAAAAAATTAATAAAGTGTGTGAAATAAATAAATTAATTAATAAAGCCCCAAAATTCCCTTTTTCTATATCAAATGAGTTAAATAAAAAAAAACACCTAAAAAATAATAAAAACAATGCATATTTGGTATCGCTGCGTCCGTAACAACCTGTACCATAAAACTAAAACATTATTTCACCTATACAGTAAATGTGAAGAAGAAAAAACGGGGGAAAAAACGCCGGGAAATAATGATTTTTTGCAATCTCACGTTAAATAATATGCTATAAAAAGTGATCAAAAAGTCGTATGTACACCAAAATAGTACCGATGAAAAGCACAGGTTGTCCCGCAAAAAATAAGCTCTCAACCAACTCTGTCAATCGAAAAATTAAAATTTTATGCATCTCAGAAGATGGTGATGCAAAAAACATTGATTTATGTCCCCAAATGGGTTTTTGTTCGGCAAAATTACTAATGCATAAAAAAACCTATAAATGAGGTATTGCTGTAACCGTACCGACCCGCAGAATAAAGTTCACATGATACTTATGCTGTACACCATGTGGAAAAACATTTAAAAAGTAAAATGCAATGCCAGAATTGATTTTTTTTGTTTTTTTAATCCAGCAAAAAAGAGTTAATAAAAAATAGTCAATAAGTTATAGGCACCCAAAAATGGTGTCATTACAAAATGCATCATATCCCGGAAAAATACAAGCACTCATATGGCCACATCAACACAAAAATAAAAAATATATAGCTTGAATAATGTGAAGACAAAAAAAAACCAAAATCGCCAAATGCGTCAGGAGGGGAATATATAAGTGGTGCGAGCGTATGTCAGGGTACAGACCAGTTTTGCAGCTTACAAGAGAAAAAACAATAGAAGAGACCCCGAAAGTGACCCCCCCAATCGTAGGAGCTATTTTGACATAGTAGGGAATGTGGTGCTCCCAATGTCCTCTGCACCGCTTACATATTATCTCTTCACCATCCGCTGTGCATTCACGTCTGGGATACTAATACTCACTACACCCCCTGATAAATTCTTTGAGGGGTGCAGTTTCCAAAATGAGGTCACTTGTGGGGGTTCCCCACTATTGTGGTACTTCTAGGGCTCTGCAAATGCAACATGGTGTCTAAAAATCATCCTAATGAAATTGCTGCCCGAAATCCTTAACGGTGCTCTTTGATTTCTGAGGATACGTATTGAGTCGTGTTGCACAGAAGGGCCACATATGGGATATTTCTACAAACTGCAGAATCAGAGAAATAAATATTATGGTATGTTTTGCTGATAACCCCTTCTTTGTTACAGAAAAATGTGGTTTGAAATGGAAAATGTGCATAAAAAAGTGACTTTTGGAAATTTCACCTTCATTTTGCATTAATTCCTATGGAACACCTAAAGGGTTAATAAAGTTCCTGTATACAATTTTGAATAGTTTGAAGACTACCATTTCAAAAATGGGGTCATTTATGGGAGTTTTCTATTATATAGGCCCCTCAAAGTCACTTCACAACTAAATAGGTCCCTAGAATACAAAATCTTGAAAATCTGACAATTTGCTACTAAAGTTATAAGCCTTCTAACTTCCTAGAAAAGTAAAAAGACATTGAAGAAAAAATGCCAATATAAAGTAGACATATGGGAAATGTTAATTAGGAAGAATTTTGTGTGATAGGACTGTCTGTGTTTTCACGAGAATATCAGAAACTTTCAAAATTGATAATTTTATGTAATCTTCAGTATATTGTCCTTTTTTAACAAACAAACGCAAAGTATAATGACCAAACTTTACCACCAACATAAACTACAATGTGTCACGAAGAAACAATCTTGGAATCACCTGGATAGGTAAATGCATTATGAGGCTATCCTCACATAAAGTAAAAGAAGTCATATTTGAAAAACAGGGTCTGAGCCTTAAGGCCCAAACTACCCTGCGTCCTTAAGGGGTTAAAGAAGCAATTCTGTGTAAATAAACTATATTAAAGAATAAACAAACTAAAGCTAACCTTACTGTAATATAGAAGATAATGTCACTAAGTGCCCTTAACCCGGGACCCGCAATTCTCTCCTTGTCTTAAATTACCTTTATTGACTCCCCTTCATTAATATGAGATATTTTAGCACATCCTAAGCAAGTAATGAAGTGTATATGGACCCCCTTCTTTCATATGCATACAATTTTTTTTTCCGTTAAAGGTAAATTTCTGGACCCCATGCCAGGCCAAATTAAGTTTTCATGGTTAAAGACCAATAAATCAAGATAAAAAGAGTGTTTCTGTAGTAAATACTGTTGTAGGGGGTCCTTATTTTACCATGCTATTTATCAAGTGCTAATAAAGTGGCAAGGTGTAAGCTGGCTCATTAAAACTACCGCGGCTATGCACTTCCAACCTTCTTAAATTATTGCTTGCTTTTATTAGTGTATGTACTTCTGAGATGAAAGGCATTAATAACTTGTAAAATATACTAAGATTTTACAAATCTATGCACCTATAAAACCAATTTAAACTCCTTGGTCTTATGCACAAGGGTATCTTTAAGCTAAACAGATGGGGGGCCAGAATATGCACATGTTACTTTACATTCCTTATTTTTTTATATTCTGGCATATGCTTCCATGTATTATTAATATAATCATACATTAATACAGTACGTATGCTTATATTTATATATGCAGAGGCATAGCTTGAAATTTATTGACCCTGGTGAAAAATCTGTAACAGGGCCACCACTTACCACATTCTATCTGTAATATTGGTGACTTTTGGCCCCCTCATGCTCCAGGATCGGTACTAGTAATTGTTAACTCTGCACTTCCTATAGCTACACCCCTGTATATATGCATGTTCTTTGGAAATTGTACTTACACTGTAAAATACTTCAATTGCAAATGCAGCATGTTCTACTATAAGCTGTGAGCATCAGATCTTATTACCTACCAAAGAAACTATCATATGCTATCGTGATAGCTGCATATGTCCCCTACCTCTACAAAAAGCTGATTCTGCCTGTTATGTCTACATGCTGTACCCCCTCCTCGTGTCCTCCAACTGCGGTCAGGTTGTATTATCAACATCACTCCTCACAGAGAACTAAATGATCCTGAATTTTTTCTTTCTTTTTAGTTGCTATGACTCCTAGTATCTCTCTATCTGCCATGAGTTTGTATGTGTTCTCTCTTGCTATATACTACTGTGCTATCCATGCTGCTGTATGACATTGAATTTCCCCATGGTGGGACTATTAAAGGATTATCTTATCTTATCTTCTTATAATAAACTATTGGATGCACTGTAAGCATAGTTTCCCATTGAATAAACCTGTGTCCATAAACACTGAAAATCAACATGTTGGAAGTTGAAAGAGAATGAAGAGGCAAAAATTGTCACAAGTAGTGTTTTTATGCACCCTCTCCATTTTCAAAAGAAACGGTATGATGGGAGTGTGTTATGGGTAAGACTATTTTATCAGCCAAACATCAAATAAATAAATTTATGCCAGTTTTCTGATGCACAGTCTGCCAGAGAATGCACGGGATCTATGGTGAGCCCTGTGTCATGCCACTTTGCAGGGACTGTAAAACACCACTTTTTTGCTGCAGCATCTACACTACACTGGATACGCAGCCTAAAAAAAATCGTTGCTTATGTTTGACTAAAAAAACAAATTGTGAAATTGTGTTTATTACTAGAGATGAGCGAACAGTGTTCTATCGAACTCATGTTCGATCGGATATTAGGCTGTTCGGCATGTTCGAATCGAATCGAACACCGCGTGGTAAAGTGCGCCATTACTCGATTCCCCTCCCACCTTCCCTGGCGCCTTTTTTGCTCCAATAACAGCGCAGGGTAGGTGGGACAGGAACTACGACACCGGTGACGTTGAGAAAAGTAGGCAAAACCCATTGGCTGCCGAAAACATGTGACCTCTAATTTAAAAGAACAGCGCCGCCCAGGTTCGCGTCATTCTGAGCTTGCAATTCACCGAG
This sequence comes from Leptodactylus fuscus, assembly GCF_031893055.1. NCBI lineage: Eukaryota > Metazoa > Chordata > Amphibia > Anura > Leptodactylidae > Leptodactylus > Leptodactylus fuscus. Next base: position 64,462,241 of record NC_134265.1, read on the forward strand.
GACGGAGGTTTCCGTCCAGCTAGCTAGGGCTTAGATTCTGGGTAGGCAGGGACAGGCTAGGATAGGAAGGAGAAGACAACCACAACAGCTCTTGTAAGAGCTAAATTCCAGGGAGAAGCTTGTCAGTGTAACGTGGCACTGACGGGCTCAATCGCCGCAACCCAGCTTTCCCAGGATCCTGAATGGAATACACTGTCAGTGTATTCCCGTATACCCGATATATACCCCGATACCCGTTCCAACGGTGTGCCCCCCCACCTTCACCCCAGAAATACCCTGCAAGTCCCCTAGCAATAGAATTGGGGCTATATACACCCACAATTTTTACTACTGGTATACAGTGCCATTGTCTGACTGGGAATTCAAAGAATATATTGGGAATACAAATACCCTCATTTCTTGCTACTGCCATATAGTGCCAGTGTCTGACTGGGAATTCAAAGAATATATTGGGGTTACGTGCACCCACAATTTTTACTACTGGTATACAGTGCCATTGTCTGACTGGGAATTCAAAGAATATATTGGGAATACAAATACCCTCATTTCTTGCTACTGCCATATAGTGCCAGTGTCTGACTGGGAATTCAAAGAATATATTGGGGTTACGTGCACCCACAATTTTTACTACTGGTATACAGTGCCATTGTCTGACTGGGAATTCAAAGAATATATTGGGAATACAAATACCCTCATTTCTTGCTACTGCCATATAGTGCCAGTTTCTGACTGGTAATTCAAAGAATATATTGGGGTTACGTGCACCCACAATTTTTACTACTGGTATACAGTGCCATTGTCTGACTGGGAATTCAAAGAATATATTGGGAATACAAATACCCTCATTTCTTGCTACTGCCATATAGTGCCAGTGTCTGACTGGGAATTCAAAGAATATATTGGGGTTACGTGCACCCACAATTTTTACTACTGGTATACAGTGCCATTGTCTGACTGGGAATTCAAAGAATATATTGGGAATACAAATACCCTCATTTCTTGCTACTGCCATATAGTGCCAGTGTCTGACTGGGAATTCAAAGAATATATTGGGGTTACGTGCACCCACAATTTTTACTACTGGTATACAGTGCCATTGTCTGACTGGGAATTCAAAGAATATATTGGGAATACAAATACCCTCATTTCTTGCTACTGCCATATAGTGCCAGTGTCTGACTGGTAATTCAAAGAATATATTGGGGTTACGTGCACCCACAATTTTTACTACTGGTATACAGTGCCATTGTCTGACTGGGAATTCAAAGAATATATTGGGAATACAAATACCCTCATTTCTTGCTACTGCCATATAGTGCCAGTGTCTGACTGGGAATTCAAAGAATATATTGGGGTTACGTGCACCCACAATTTTTACTACTGGTATACAGTGCCATTGTCTGACTGGGAATTCAAAGAATATATTGGGAATACAAATACCCTCATTTCTTGCTACTGCCATATAGTGCCAGTTTCTGACTGGTAATTCAAAGAATATATTGTGGTTACGTGCACCCACAATTTTTACTACTGGTATACAGTGTCATTGTCTGACTGGGAATTCAAAGAATATATTGGGAATACAAATACCCTCATTTCTTGCTACTGCCATATAGTGCCAGTTTCTGACTGGTAATTCAAAGAATATATTGGGGTTACGTGCACCCACAATTTTTACTACTGGTATACAGTGCCAGTTTCTGACTGGGAATTCAAAGAATATATTGGGGTTACAAATACCCTCATTTCTTGCTACTGCCATATAGTGCCAGTTTCTGACTGGTAATTCAAAGAATATATTGTGGTTACGTGCACCCACAATTTTTACTACTGGTATACAGTGCCATTGTCTGACTGGGAATTCAAAGAATATATTGGGAATACAAATACCCTCATTTCTTGCTACTGCCATATAGTGCCAGTGTCTGACTGGGAATTCAAAGAATATATTGGGGTTACGTGCACCCACAATTTTTACTACTGGTATACAGTGCCATTGTCTGACTGGGAATTCAAAGAATATATTGGGAATACAAATACCCTCATTTCTTGCTACTGCCATATAGTGCCAGTTTCTGACTGGTAATTCAAAGAATATATTGTGGTTACGTGCACCCACAATTTTTACTACTGGTATACAGTGCCATTGTCTGACTGGGAATTCAAAGAATATATTGGGAATACAAATACCCTCATTTCTTGCTACTGCCATATAGTGCCAGTGTCTGACTGGGAATTCAAAGAATATATTGGGGTTACGTGCACCCACAATTTTTACTACTGGTATACAGTGCCATTGTCTGACTGGGAATTCAAAGAATATATTGGGAATACAAATACCCTCATTTCTTGCTACTGCCATATAGTGCCAGTTTCTGACTGGTAATTCAAAGAATATATTGTGGTTACGTGCACCCACAATTTTTACTACTGGTATACAGTGCCATTGTCTGACTGGGAATTCAAAGAATATATTGGGAATACAAATACCCTCATTTCTTGCTACTGCCATATAGTGCCAGTGTCTGACTGGGAATTCAAAGAATATATTGGGAATACAAATACCCTCATTTCTTGCTACTGCCATATAGTGCCAGTTTCTGACTGGTAATTCAAAGAATATATTGGGGTTACGTGCACCCACAATTTTTACTACTGGTATACAGTGCCAATTTCTAACTAGGAATTCAAAATGCGCAAGGCTCCCGGAAAGGGACGTGGACGAGGCCGTGGGCGAGGTCGGGGGAATGGTTCTGGGGAGCAAGGTAGCAGTGAAGCCACAGGGCGTCCCGTGCCTACTCCTGTGGGGCAGCAAGCATTGCGCCACTCCACAGTGCCAGGGTTGCTTGCCACATTAACTAAACTGCAGGGTACAAACCTTAGTAGGCCCGAGAACCAGGAACAGGTCTTGCAATGGCTGTCAGAGAACGCTTACAGCACATTGTCCAGCAGCCAGTCAGACTCTGCCTCCTCTCCTCCTATTACCCAACAGTCTTGTCTTCCTTCCTCCCAAAATTCCGAAGCTTTACAGAACAATAACCCAAACTGTCCCTGCTCCCCAGAGCTGTTCTCCGCTCCTTTCATTGTCCCTCAACCTGCCTCTCCACGTCACGATTCCACGAACCTAACAGAGGAGCATCTGTGTCCAGATGCTCAAACACTAGAGTCTCCTCCATCTCCGTTCGATTTGGTGGTGGATGACCAGCAACCCACCCTCATCGACGATGATGTGACGCAGTTGCCGTCAGGGCATCCAGTTGACCGGCGCATTGTGCGGGAGGAGGAGATGAGACAGGAGTTGGAAGAGGAAGTGGTGGATGATGAGGACACTGACCCGACCTGGACAGGGGGGATGTCAAGCGGGGAAAGTAGTGTGGATGTTGAGGCAGGTGCAGCACCAAAAAGGGTAGCTAGAGGCAGAGGCAGAGGTCAGCAGCTTAGGCGAAGCCAGGCCACACCCGGAATCTCCCAAGATGTTCCAGTTCGTACCCAGCCCCGAAAAACTCCCACCTCGAGGGCACGTTTCTCGAAGGTGTGGAGTTTTTTCAAGGAATGCGCCGAGGACAGATATAGTGTTGTCTGCACAATTTGCCTCTCGAAATTGATTAGGGGCTCTGAGAAGAGCAACCTGTCCACCACTTCAATGCGCCGTCATTTGGAATCCAAGCACTGGAATCAGTGGCAGGCAGCAACGGCAGGACAAAGGCCGCCTGCCGTTCACGCCACTGCCACTGCCTCTGCCACTGCCTCTGCCTCTGCCACTGCCACTGCTGACTGTGCTGGCGATGCACTCCAGAGGACGAGCTAGGACACCACTTCATCTGCCTCCGCCACTTTGTTGACTTCTACCTCATCCTCCCCTGGTCCTGTCTTATCTCCTTCTCCTGCACCATCAAAGGCACCATCAGGCGTTTCTTTACAACAACCCACCATCTCTCAGACATTGGAGCGGCGGCAGAAATACACTGCTAACCACCCACACGCGCAAGCCTTGAACGCCAACATCGCTAAACTGCTGGCCCAGGAGATGTTGGTGTTCCGGCTTGTTGAAACTCCCGCCTTCCTGGACCTGATGGCAACTGCGGCACCTCGCTATGCCGTCCCTAGCCGTCACTACTTCTCCCGGTGTGCCGTCCCCGCCTTGCACCAGCACGTGTCACTCAACATCAGGCGGGCCCTTAGTTCCGCGCTTTGCACAAAGGTCCACTTGACCACCGACGCGTGGACAAGTGCATGCGGACAGGGACGCTACATTTCACTGACGGCACACTGGGTGAATGTAGTTGAGGCTGGGACTGCTTCCCAAACTGGCCCGGTGTACCTCGTCTCCCCGCCTAACATTCCTGGCAGGGACACGAGAAGAACACCCCCCTCCTCCTCCTCCTCTACCGCCTCCTCCTCCGCCACCGCCTCCTCCTCCGCCACCGCCTCCTCCTCCGCTGTTAGATTGACCCCAGCTACGAGTTGGAAACGTTGCAGCACTGGCGTTGGTAGACGTCAGCAGGCTGTGCTGAAGCTGATCAGCTTGGGGGACAGACAGCACACTGCCTCCGAGGTGAGGGATGCCCTCCTCGATGAGACGGCAATATGGTTTGAGCCGCTGCACCTGGGCCCAGGCATGGTCGTTTGTGATAACGGCCGGAACCTGGTAGCAGCTCTGGAGCTTGCCGGACTCCAACATGTTCCATGCCTGGCCCACGTCTTCAACCTAGTGGTGCAACGTTTCCTAAAGAGCTACCCCAATGTTCCAGAGCTACTGGTGAAAGTGCGGCGCATGTGCGCCCACTTTCGCAAGTCGACAGTAGCCGCTGCTAGCTTAAAATCTCTCCAGCAACGCCTGCATGTGCCACAACACCGGCTTTTGTGCGACGTCCCCACACGCTGGAACTCAACGTTTCAGATGTTGAATAGAGTGGTTGAGCAGCAGAGACCTTTGATGGAATACCAGCTACAAAACCCTAGGGTGCCACAAAGTCAGCTGCCTCAGTTTCACATCCATGAGTGGCCATGGATGAGAGACCTTTGTGACATCCTACGGGTCTTTGAGGAGTCCACAAGGAGGGTGAGCTCTGAGGATGCGATGGTGAGCCTTACAATCCCGCTCTTGTGTGTTCTGAGAGAATCCCTGATTGACATCAGGGATAACTCAGATCACACAGAGGAGTTAGGGATAGCATCCGATCCGTCACAGCTGGAGAGTAGGTCCACACATCTGTCCGCTTCACTGCGTTTAATGGAGGAGGAGGAGGAGGAGGAGGAGGAAGAAGAGTTGTCCGATGATGTGATGGTGATACAGGAGGCTTCCGGGCAACTTCGAATCGTCCCATTGTTGCAGCGCGGATGGGTAGACATGGAGGATGAGGAGGAAATGGAGATTGAACTTTCCGGTGGGGCCAGAGGAGTCATGCCAACTAACACTGTGGCAGACATGGCTGAGTTCATGTTGGGGTGCTTTACAACCGACAAGCGTATTGTCAAAATCATGGAGGACAACCAGTACTGGATCTTTGCTATCCTTGACCCCCGGTATAAAAACAACATCTCGTCTTTTATTCCGGTAGAGGGGAGGGCCAATCGCATCAATGCTTGCCACAGGCAATTGGTGCAGAATATGATGGAGATGTTTCCAGCATGTGACGTTGGCGGCAGGGAGGGCAGTTCCTCCAGTAGGCAACCAAGTTCTCACCGGTCCACACAAACGAGGGGCACACTGTCTAAGGTCTGGGACACCTTGATGGCACCCCCTCGCCAAAGTGCCGCCACAGAGGGTCCTAGTGTCACCAGGCGTGAGAAGTATAGGCGCATGTTGCGGGAATACCTTTCCGACCACAGCCCTGTCCTCTCCGACCCCTCTGCGCCCTACACGTATTGGGTGTCGAAGTTGGACCTGTGGCTTGAACTTGCCCTATATGCCTTGGAGGTGCTGTCCTGTCCTGCCGCCAGCGTCCTATCTGAGAGGGTGTTCAGTGCAGCCGGTGGCATCATCACTGACAAGCGCACCCGTCTGTCAGCTGAGAGTGCCGACCGGCTCACTTTGATAAAAATGAACCACCACTGGATAGAGCCTTCATTTTTGTGCCCACCTGTGTAAAGCACCCCAACATGAAACTCCATGTCTGTACTCAACCTCTCCAATTCCTCCGCATCCTCATACTCATCCACCATAAGCGTTGCACAATTCTGCTAATACTAGGCTCCCTCCAACATGATTTCCCCCAACTCTGCTGGTTAGAGGCTCCCTCCACCCTGATTTCCACCAACTCTGCTGGTTAGAGGCTCCCTCCACCCTGCTTTCCCACAACTCTGCTGGTTAGAGGCTCCCTCCACCATGAATTTGCCCAAACTGGGCTGGTTAGAGGCTCCCTCCACCATGAATTGGTCCAAACTGGGTTTTTTAGAGGCTCCCTCCACCATGAATTGGTCCAAACTGGGGTTTTTAGAGGCTCCCTCCACCATGAATTGGTCCAAACTGGGCTGTTTAGCGGCTCCCTCCACCATTAATTGGTCCAAACTGGGCTGGTTAGAGGCTCCCTCCACCATGAATTTGCCCAAACTGGGCTGTTTAGAGGCTCCCTCCACCATGAATTTGCCCAAACTGGGCTGGTTAGAGGCTCCCTCCACCATGAATTGGTCCAAACTGGGGTTTTTAGAGGCTCCCTCCACCATGAATTGGTCCAAACTTGGCTGTTTAGAGGCTCCCTCCACCATTAATTGGTCCAAACTGGGCTGGTTAGAGGCTCCCTCCACCATGAATTGGTCCAAACTGGGTTTTTTAGAGGCTCCCTCCACCATGAATTTGCCCAAACTGGGCTGGTTAGAGGCTCCCTCCACCATGAATTGGTCCAAACTGGGTTTTCTAGAGGCTCCCTCCACCATGAATTTGCCCAAACTGGGCTGTTTAGAGGCTCCCTCCACCATGAATTGGTCCAAACTGGGCTGTTTAGAGGCTCCCTCCACCATTAATTGGTCCAAACTGGGCTGGTTAGAGGCTCCCTCCACCATGAATTTCCCAAAACTTGGCTGTTTAGAGGCTCCCTCCACCATTAATTGGTCCAAACTGGGCTGGTTAGAGGCTCCCTCCACCATGAATTTGCCCAAACTGGGCTGTTTAGAGGCTCCCTCCACCATGAATTGGTCCAAACCGGGTTTTTTAGAGGCTCCCTCCACCATGAATTGGTCCAAACTGGGCTGTTTAGAGGCTCCCTCCACCATGAATTTGCCCAAACTGGGCTGTTTAGCGGCTCCCTCCACCATTAATTGGTCCAAACTGGGCTGGTTAGAGGCTCCCTCCACCATGAATTTGCCCAAACTGGGCTGTTTAGAGGCTCCCTCCACCATGAATTTGCCCAAACTGGGCTGGTTAGAGTCTCCCTCCACCATGAATTGGTCCAAACTGGGTTTTTTAGAGGCTCCCTCCACCATGAATTTGCCCAAACTGGGCTGTTTAGAGGCTCCCTCCACCATGAATTGGTCCAAACTGGGCTGTTTAGAGGCTCCCTCCACCATTAATTGGTCCAAACTGGGCTGGTTAGAGGCTCCCTCCACCATGAATTTCCCAAAACTTGGCTGTTTAGAGGCTCCCTCCACCATTAATTGGTCCAAACTGGGCTGGTTAGAGGCTCCCTCCACCATGAATTTGCCCAAACTGGGCTGTTTAGAGGCTCCCTCCACCATGAATTGGTCCAAACTGGGTTTTTTAGAGGCTCCCTCCACCATGAATTGGTCCAAACTGGGCTGTTTAGAGGCTCCCTCCACCATGAATTTGCCCAAACTGGGCTGTTTAGCGGCTCCCTCCACCATTAATTGGTCCAAACTGGGCTGGTTAGAGGCTCCCTCCACCATGAATTTGCCCAAACTGGGCTGTTTAGAGGCTCCCTCCACCATGAATTTGCCCAAACTGGGCTGGTTAGAGGCTCCCTCCACCATGAATTGGTCCAAACTGGGGTTTTTAGAGGCTCCCTCCACCATGAATTGGTCCAAACTTGGCTGTTTAGAGGCTCCCTCCACCATGAATTGGTCCAAACTGGGTTTTTTAGAGGCTCCCTCCACCATGAATTGGTCCAAACTGGGGTTTTTAGAGGCTCCCTCCACCATGAATTGGTCCAAACTTGGCTGTTTAGAGGCTCCCTCCACCATGAATTGGTCCAAACTGGGGTGGTTAGAGGCTCCCTCCACCATTAATTGGTCCAAACTGGGCTGGTTAGAGGCTCCCTCCACCATTAATTGGTCCAAACTGGGCTGGTTAGAGGCTCCCTCCACCATTAATTGGTCCAAACTGGGCTGGTTAGAGGCTCCCTCCACCATGAATTTGCCCAAACTGGGCTGTTTAGAGGCTCCCTCCACCATGAATTGGTCCAAACTGGGTTTTTTAGAGGCTCCCTCCACCATGAATTGGTCCAAACTGGGCTGTTTAGAGGATCCCTCCACCATGAATTTGCCCAAACTGGGCTGTTTAGCAGCTCCCTCCACCATTAATTGGTCCAAACTGGGCTGGTTAGAGGCTCCCTCCACCATGAATTTGCCCAAACTGGGCTGTTTAGAGGCTCCCTCCACCATGAATTTGCCCAAACTGGGCTGGTTAGAGGCTCCCTCCACCATGAATTGGTCCAAACTGGGGTTTTTAGAGGCTCCCTCCACCATGAATTGGTCCAAACTTGGCTGTTTAGAGGCTCCCTCCACCATGAATTGGTCCAAACTGGGGTGGTTAGAGGCTCCCTCCACCATTAATTGGTCCAAACTGGGCTGGTTAGAGGCTCCCTCCACCATTAATTGGTCCAAACTGGGCTGGTTAGAGGCTCCCTCCACCATGAATTGGTCCAAACTGGGGTTTTTAGAGGCTCCCTCCACCATGAATTGGTCCAAACTTGGCTGTTTAGAGGCTCCCTCCACCATGAATTGGTCCAAACTGGGTTTTTTAGAGGCTCCCTCCACCATGAATTGGTCCAAACTGGGGTTTTTAGAGGCTCCCTCCACCATGAATTGGTCCAAACTTGGCTGTTTAGAGGCTCCCTCCACCATGAATTGGTCCAAACTGGGGTGGTTAGAGGCTCCCTCCACCATTAATTGGTCCAAACTGGGCTGGTTAGAGGCTCCCTCCACCATTAATTGGTCCAAACTGGGCTGGTTAGAGGCTCCCTCCACCATTAATTGGTCCAAACTGGGCTGGTTAGAGGCTCCCTCCACCATGAATTTGCCCAAACTGGGCTGTTTAGAGGCTCCCTCCACCATGAATTGGTCCAAACTGGGTTTTTTAGAGGCTCCCTCCACCATGAATTGGTCCAAACTGGGCTGTTTAGAGGCTCCCTCCACCATGAATTTGCCCAAACTGGGCTGTTTAGCGGCTCCCTCCACCATTAATTGGTCCAAACTGGGCTGGTTAGAGGCTCCCTCCACCATGAATTTGCCCAAACTGTGCTGTTTAGAGGCTCCCTCCACCATGAATTTGCCCAAACTGGGCTGGTTAGAGGCTCCCTCCACCATGAATTGGTCCAAACTGGGGTTTTTAGGGGCTCCCTCCACCATGAATTGGTCCAAACTTGGCTGTTTAGAGGCTCCCTCCACCATGAATTGGTCCAAACTGGGGTGGTTAGAGGCTCCCTCCACCATTAATTGGTCCAAACTGGGCTAGTTAGAGGCTCCCTCCACCATTAATTGGTCCAAACTGGGCTGGTTAGAGGCTCCCTCCACCATTAATTGGTCCAAACTGGGCTGGTTAGAGGCTCCCTCCACCATGAATTGGTCCAAACTGGGGTTTTTAGAGGCTCCCTCCACCATGAATTGGTCCAAACTTGGCTGTTTAGAGGCTCCCTCCACCATTAATTGGTCCAAACTGGGCTGGTTAGAGGCTCCCTCCACCATGAATTGGTCCAAACTGGGTTTTTTAGAGGCTCCCTCCACCATGAATTGGTCCAAACTGGGGTTTTTAGAGGCTCCCTCCACCATGAATTGGTCCAAACTGGGCTGTTTAGCGGCTCCCTCCACCATTAATTGGTCCAAACTGGGCTGGTTAGAGGCTCCCTCCACCATGAATTTGCCCAAACTGGGCTGTTTAGAGGCTCCCTCCACCATGAATTTGCCCAAACTGGGCTGGTTAGAGGCTCCCTCCACCATGAATTGGTCCAAACTGGGGTTTTTAGAGGCTCCCTCCACCATGAATTGGTCCAAACTTGGCTGTTTAGAGGCTCCCTCCACCATTAATTGGTCCAAACTGGGCTGGTTAGAGGCTCCCTCCACCATGAATTGGTCCAAACTGGGTTTTTTAGAGGCTCCCTCCACCATGAATTTGCCCAAACTGGGCTGTTTAGAGGCTCCCTCCACCATGAATTGGTCCAAACTGGGCTGGTTAGAGGCTCCCTCCACCATGAATTTCCCAAAACTTGTCTGTTTAGAGGCTCCCTCCACCATTAATTGGTCCAAACTGGGCTGGTTAGAGGCTCCCTCCACCATGAATTTGCCCAAACTGGGCTGTTTAGAGGCTCCCTCCACCATGAATTGGTCCAAACTGGGTTTTTTAGAGGCTCCCTCCACCATGAATTGGTCCAAACTGGGCTGTTTAGAGGCTCCCTCCACCATGAATTTGCCCAAACTGGGCTGTTTAGCGGCTCCCTCCACCATTAATTGGTCCAAACTGGGCTGGTTAGAGGCTCCCTCCACCATGAATTTGCCCAAACTGGGCTGTTTAGAGGCTCCCTCCACCATGAATTTGCCCAAACTGGGCTGGTTAGAGGCTCCCTCCACCATGAATTGGTCCAAACTGGGTTTTTTAGAGGCTCCCTCCACCATGAATTGGTCCAAACTTGGCTGTTTAGAGGCTCCCTCCACCATGAATTGGTCCAAACTGGGGTGGTTAGAGGCTCCCTCCACCATTAATTGGTCCAAACTGGGCTGGTTAGAGGCTCCCTCCACCATTAATTGGTCCAAACTGGGCTGGTTAGAGGCTCCCTCCACCATTAATTGGTCCAAACTGGGCTGGTTAGAGGCTCCCTCCACCATTAATTGTTCCAAACTGGGCTGGTTAGAGGCTCCCTCCACCATGAATTTGCCCAAACTGGGCTGGTTAGAGGCTCCCTCCACCATGAATTGGTCCAAACTGGGTTTTTTAGAGGCTCCCTCCACCATGAATTTGCCCAAACTGGGCTGGTTAGAGGCTCCCTCCACCATGAATTTGCCCAAACTGGGCTGGTTAGAGGCTCCCTCCACCATGAATTGGTCCAAACTGGGTTTTTTAGAGGCTCCCTCCACCATGAATTTGCCCACACTGGGCTGGTTAGAGGCTCCCTCCACCATGAATTGGTCCAAACTGGGGTTTTTAGAGGCTCCCTCCACCATGAATTTGCCCAAACTCTGCTGGTTAGAGGCTCAATCCACCCTGATTTTCAAAACAAATGTTGGTGCCAACCTCAACTTACTACAAGGGCCAAATTCACTGCTGGTGACAAGCTCTCCTCACTGCAAGTGCCAAATACACATGTTTCAAGGTGTTTTCCTACTGTCAGAGATGTGGTATTGAGTGTGTAAAGTGTGTAGTTGTTAGGCTGTGATGTTGGGGTAATAGAGGGTCTTTGGTGTGTTAGATGCCCCCAGACATGCTTCCCCTGCTGTCCCAGTGTCATTCCAGAGGTGTTGGCATCATTTCCTGGGGTGTCATAGTGGACTTGGTGACCCTCCAGACACGGATTTGGGTTTCCCCCTTAACGAGTATCTGTTCCCCATAGACTATAATGGGGTTCGAAACCCATTCGAACACACGAACATTGAGTGGCTGTTCGAATCGAATTTCGAACCTCGAACATTTTAGTGTTCGCTCATCTCTATTTATTACATTTTTACACATCTCCCCAATTAATGTTACTTTTTACATTTCTAGCATACAAAATGATTAAACAGGTCCACCTTAAACTCCAATAACATAAACCACGTGATAGGTGCTGTCACCTCGAACATTTTCGTTGCTTTTCTTATCCAGATCCATTCACCAGTGTCAAAGACATAAGCCCTTGTAGTGTTGACGAAGATTAGGATGTACTAGCTATGTGGGCAATAACACCGTATAACATCCAACACACAGATACCCCGTCCCCAGAGTAACCACAATGTTACCACCCTCTTGGCTAGTAAATAGAATGTAAGCTGTTGTGAGCAGGGCCTTTAATCCCATTGTGTGACTTAACTTATTACTCCATAATGTCTCATTTTGTCTGTACTTTAACCATACAATTTGTAGAATGCTGTGGAATACTTGGCAATATGTAAATGAAATTATTATATTATTATTGATTAGTAGTAGTAGTAGTAGTAGTAGTAGTAGTAGTCATCGTCGTCGTCATAGTACTAGTAGTAGTAGTAGTAGTGGTCGTAGTAGTAGTAGTAGTAGTAGTCATCGTAGTAGTAGTAGTAGTAGTAGTAGTCGTCGTCGTAGTAGTAGTAGTGGTCGTAGTAGTGGTCGTAGTAGTAGTAGTAGTAGTAGTAGTAGTCATCGTAGTAGTAGTAGTAGTCATCGTAGTAGTAGTAGTAGTAGTAGTGGTCATAATAGTAGTAGTAGTAGTAATAGTAGTAGTAGTAATAATAGTAATAGTAGTAGTAGTAGTGTACCCTAAGGTGCACCAACACTATAAGGATTTATATCTTCAGAAAGGCTAAACAGACTTTTATAAACAAAACACCAAAATGTTCAGGATGACAGAGGCTATCATGTTTGTTATAGGGCAATGACATGTCCGCTTTAAAGCATTTCTACGAAGAAACATAAATAATCTTTGCATGCCTTGGAAAAGTAATGTAATAAAACTTATTAGTACACTTTCGCTCTAAAAACTGTACCAGTTGCCTGATTTTTGCCCCCCTCTCATTGCTCCAGAAGGGGCTTCTGCTATTTACCCACACTCACTGCCCTCTTCATCATCACAACAATATGGAAACTGGGAGGATGAATCTGCCTGGAGAATAGACGTTACCACAAGAGGAGTCTGAAATTTAGCCATCGGTAATATCAACCACAGCATGTAAAGTGATTAGACAAAGGGAAGGGGTTTCCTCTGCCAGCCCCTTGTCCGCCGCAGTGCAATCTTAGGGTTCCTGGGGATAGCTACGGCAGCCGGTGGCCAGGTATGGAATCCCATTAGGCCCAGCCACTAACATATACATTACCTTCAAATTAAGCATTGCAGAATATTATACAATTTATCAAGAGATGACAGGTTCTTATCCTCCAGTTGGGCTGAAAAAAACTAAAAAAAATTTAATAGCACGTTGAAAATATTTTTAAAAAAAATAAACACACAAAAAATTGTAAAGTTTCCTTTATGCATATTTTTATTAATGTTACATTATGTTATACATAATTGGTTTCATCACATCTGATACAACCTATGTTAAAACGCTAACTTGTTAAATATCCCACACAGTGATCGCCGTAAGAATCAAGTGATCAAAAAGTTGAATGCCCTCCTAAAGAGTAAAAATGAAAACTACATCTGATAGTGCAAAAAATACACCCTTACACAGCTCAATAAATTGAAAAATGAAAAATGTGTGGCTTTTAGAATTTGACGATGCAAAAAAATTATTTAAAAAAGTCTTTTTGTTGATAAGATAAATAAAATATAAACTAAAGTAAAATAATAAGTATCATTGTAATCGTACTGACCCACGGAATAAAGCTAACAAGTCATTTATACTGTATGGTGAACAATGTAACAATTGAAGAATTTCTAATATTTTTGCTTTCCTCCAAAAATAAAAATAAATATTTTTTTAACCACTTCAGTACCAGGCCAGTTTGTGGTCCAGGACTAGACACATTTTAGGTTTATTTTGTATGTGCAGTTTAGAGCGCTGTAACATTTTTCTCATACGTCTCATTCAACTAATTTTTGCGTCTTTTTTTGGGGACACATAGGGCTTTATTTGTATGTTGCTTTTATTTTCGAATGTGTTTTAATGTTTTTTTTATATCCGGGACAATATAAACAAAATAGGAGGGAACTTGTGTCTGGTTTTCACTTTACTTTTTTTTTATTTAATAACACAAAGTGCTACTGAAAAACTTTATAAAAATAGTTTTTCCTCTCCATTATGGTAATTTTTATTTTGTATGGAGTTGTCAGGGGTGGGGCTATAACCTTTAATAACGGCATTTTATTGGCGTATTATATTACTTATTTTTTTTAATTATTTTATTTTTTAAAAAATTTAAACTTTTTTATTAATTTTTTTATATATTTTTTTTTTAGATGGTGTCCCCATAAGGTCATAAGAGACTTTTAGGGACATCTGATCACTTTTTTCTTTATTAGGGAGGCTGATTTCCCCTGCAACTGGGGCTGGTACATTTAGCCCCAGTTGTAGGAGGAATACAGCCTCCTGCACGTTGTATACACAGTATACAGAGCTGATCTAGGTCCTATAGGACCCAGCAGCTCTTGCAAGACACTGATCCCGGTGGATCACGTGACCGCTGGGTCAGAGGGCAGCCGCATTATGGCAGCGCCCATAGCTGTGTATACAGCGCTCATTGAGTGCTGTATACACAGTGATCGAGAAGGCAGGGACGTGAATAAACCTTCCCTGCCTCCTCTCTGGGAGCACTGGCTGAAGTTACAGCCGGATCCCAGTATCAGCAATTGCACAATCTCGTGCAATAGCTGTGTTCTGACAGGACATACCAGCACGTCCTGTCAGAACAAGGCAATCACTTTGCGGACATATATAGTCTATGGGCGGTCCGGAAGTGGTTAATGCATAATATGTACTCCCTGATTCCATTAAAAAAAATACAACTGTCTTGGCAAAATGAAGCCATCATAGGTCTACGTCAATGAAAAAATAAAAAAGTTATGGCTCCCTTATGTAAAAAGCAAAAAAGTATGCCTTGTCCTGAATGCCCCCAGTGCTCATTTACATATGGAAGAAAGAAGATATTTCTTAGGAACGGCAATACGGATCAGAATAATAAAGGTAAGAGAAGAATATCCTTTCTTAAGGCTATTCCTACATGTACTTAGTTAAACAAGGGAATTCTAATGATAGAATCTCTTTAAGGGGTTAAGACATTGAGTGAGAGTTATTAAAAATAAATGTCTATAAAAACTCTAACTTGGTTATGTAATCCACAAATAATAGAGCAGAGGGACTAGAAGTATGTAGTAAAAATGGAGTGTAGCATCTGTAACATCTGCTTAAAATTTCCCTTCTCACACTTAGTAAATAAACAAATGCCATTTACAATGTAATGATACCATCTTAGTTGTTTAGACATAAAACACTACAATGGAACGCACTAATTGTTCCATTATAGCCAATGATAAAAGACTTGCTCTGTGTTCTGTAGGGGTAGTAAATAGTGTCACGTGATAACATACCAGCCAAGCCCAATAAAATGTGGTGACACTTCTAACAACCTGTGTGATCTTATCAGTGTCTGGAAAGTTGGTGAATTGTTTACCAGAACAGGCTCTTAAGCTAAGGTGGTATGTACTTAAGAGAATTGATCTTTTTATCTCTTGAGCTAGGTCTGACTGAGCATTATGTGCAGGAAGATGGAGTGTTATGCTTGAAGGCTCAGACCATACCTTGGTCATATTCATGATTTCAAGATTAGATACACACAGAATGAATGACCATCAATGATGATCGGAAGAGGTAATGTCTCTCATTAGGGAGAGACTGGTACAGGGACATATTAGATCATGCATGTCTTGCTGAGAATTCTGGGTAAGGAATACAAATAAGACCTCAATGGTGAGGAATTTGCTCCTACTTTCTATAGATTAATATCTGGCTTTCAAGGAAACCTAAGGGCATTACCAGGAAATTATAGCCAAGTCAGTCTACTCCTCCAGAAGGAAGAAGTCTCCATCCACAGACAGCTTTTTTTGAGGTTTTTGACACTCATCAGTGAAGAAGAGAGCACTAGCTCCCTGTATGAAAGGTCTAGATTGGAGACACGAGGGATAATGTCTCTCATTAGGGCGAGACTGGTACAGGGACTTATTAGACCATGTATGCTCTGCTAAGAATTCTGGGTAAGGAATACAAATTAGACAGGATTGAAAAGTATCAAGAACACAGACACAACACATTAACACAAGCCACTCAACAAAAACAGGCCTTGGTGATCTCATTGCAGAATGTTATTAAATGCAATTAATTCAACCATAACTGATTTATTCAATTATTTGACAAACCAATAATCTGGAAAGGACTTCAGAAGTTCTAAAACTAAGGATCCAAAAGACCCGACATCATGTGGATTTTATAATTACAGTTGATTCAAAAATCCAAGATCTTTTGATGTCTATCTGAGTTAACTCAACTTAGGCTGAGGACCTCGTGAGAGAAGTATAAAAATGGTGACCTGGTGCCCGTCTGGTGGAAATAGTAGACTACAGTCAGGAGCCCACCAGGCCAATTGCAGCTCTTACCCGAACACCGTCCCACACAGTGGGTGGTGAAGCAAATAGGAAAGGAAATATAGGAAAACTGGGAAACGATAGAGCGCTAATGGCAGCAAAATCAGAAATGAATTTGAAAATAAAAATAACTATTTGGATGGTTAAGATTAGAGATGAGCGAGTAGTGAAGTATTCAAAAATTCTAAATTTGATTCGAGTAGACCTCAATATTCGACTTTTCGTTCTAATATTGAATCCCATTATAGTCTATGGGTAAAACATGCTTGTTTCAGAGAAACAAAAATTTGACCAATTGGAATCACCAAGTCCACAATGACACCCCAGAAAATGATGCCAACACCTCTGGAATGCAACAGGGACAGCAGGGGAAGCATGTCTGGGGCATCTAACACGCCCAAGTCCCTGTATTATTATTATTATTATTATTATTATTATTACTGCTGTTGCTGCTACTGATTTAGCCAGCCAATGACTGTATACGTTTTTTCCAATGCCTACACTGTCCTAGTTCCTGTCCCACCTCCCCTGCATAGTTATTGGTGTAAAAAAGCGCCAGGGAAGGTGGGAGAATCTAATTTTTACTGCGTTTACTGTGTGGTATTTGACAGAGTACGAGTATTTCATACCATAGTATTCGATGGAATACCTACTCGATCGAATACTACTCACTCATCTCTAGTTAAAGTGCCTAGGCATTTCGAGACCGGGTGGGTGTCTTCTTCAGGCCACTAAAATATACAGTAACAGACAAATACTAGAATTAAAATCCATAGTAAAAAAAACATGATAAGACTTAATGGATGAATGAATGAATGAATAAATAAATACATACATACATAGACAAAACAGTGGTACTGATCATAAAAGTCACATGGAAGACATAAAATATCAGGTATAGGGGGGTATGCTTGTTTCAGCAAGCTCTAAACAAAGATTTAAAAAAAAAAAAAAAAAAAAAAACAACAATAACAACAAACCATGATGAGACTTGGTTGATAAATGAATACATACATGGATTAATAAATAGATGTAAAGGTGGTAATGAACATAATAAAAAGTCATATGATAGATATCAAATATCAGGTATAGGGGGTATGCTTGTCCCAAGCAAGCTCTGAATAAAGACAAAAAAAAAATGAAATAGATTATACAGTCACATGCAGTTCTAGGCAGGTTAAATCAAAAACTTTGAACATGTAGAGAGGTGGGGGTCCCAAAAACTAGACCAACATCCTAGTGAGATAGTGATGCACAGACTTAACGTTGCTGAGTAGTGTGGTAAAGTTGAGCTGAGGACCCACGTAGTGGAAAAGCAGTTTTTTTGTTGCAGATTTTGCTGCGTTTTTTTTTAATCCAAAGCCAAGAATGGTTATAAAACGAATGGTAAATTTATAGGAAGTTATTATAGTAAAAAGTTCTAAAATTATCCGGTTTAACTTCTGTTTCAATCCTTTATGATTTTCAAGATCTCTATTTGTTATTCTGTAGAAACATTTCATGTTAAATTCCAGGGGATAAATATCGTCTATCCAGGCCATGTGATAATTTCATAGATTCACACCACAACTGTGCAGCGACATGGAGGATTTTTTCAGGAGACTGCGCCTGAGGGAATATTTTCATGACACAGATGACACAGAGGAGACTCAACCTACCCCTTCAGAGATTCCAATCTTAGCAAAAAAGGAGACATCTGATTGGACACCTCCAACTGGACGAAATTTTGATTTGGATAATTACATAGACTGTTCCAGACACATGGTCAAATCCACTATACTGGATACAAATAGAGCACTGCCATCTAACATCAGCGCCCAGGAAAGAAGGGCTATAAAATCTCTTAGAAATAATAACGACATCATCATTAAACCAGCGGACAAGGGTGGCGCTATAGTCATGATGAACACATCAGACTACATACAGGAGGCACACAGACAGCTGAATGACACACACTACTACTCCAAGTTGGATTCAGACCCCACAGTGGAGTACTCCAAAAAACTAAAAAAGGTTATCTCCGGCCTATCTGATGGAGCAATAAGCCTAAGCAGCCTCATACCGGCAAGCCCTAGGACAGGGACTTTTTATATGCTTCCAAAACTGCACAAACTTGGGAACCCAGGGAGACCGATCATCTCATGTGTTGGGACTCTCACTGAACAAATCTCTGGATGGGTGGAGGGCACTCTGAAACCCCTAGTGAAGGATACAGCCAGCTACCTACAGGATACTACAGACCTATTAAACAAACTATCCACTATAGGTCCCCTTCCAGATGGAACCATCCTAGCCACCATGGATGTAGAATCCCTGTACTCCAACATCCCACACCAGGACGGTATAAATGCCTGCCAGTTTTTCATGGAAAAGCGAGGTATGAACGCTGAATCGGTGGTGAAACTGACAAAATTCATCCTCACTCACAATTACTTCTCCTTTGGTGACTGCATCTATTTACAACGGACCGGCACCGCAATGGGGAGCAAAATGGCGCCACAGTACGCTAATCTCTTCATGGCCAAGCTTGAGAGTGACTTCCTATCCACCTGCACCATTAGGCCTCGGGCCTACTATCGCTTCATTGATGATATCCTAATCATTTGGACCGGGTCTGAGGAACAGCTGAAAACCTTCCATGAACAGTTCAACCAGTTCCATCCCACCATCAACCTGACGCTCAATCACTCCTTCTCTGAAATAAACTTCCTGGATGCAGTCATCAAGATACAGGACAACAAAATTGAGACATCGCTGTATCGGAAACCAATTGACCGCCCTACGTACCTAAGATGGGATAGTTTTCATCCTAAACACATAAAGAACTCCATTGTATACAGCCAGGCCATCAGATACCATCGCATATGTTCAAACCCTGCAGATAGGGACGAACACCTTGGGGGCCTCAAAAACACATTCTTGAGGCAGGGTTACCATCCAAGAACAGTTGATAACCAAATCACCAGAGCCACCAGGATACCAAGATCGGAGTTATTAAAATACAATACCAAACAGGAGAACACTCGGGTACCCCTGGTTGTCACATACAACCCCCACCTGGAGACGCTGAGAGGAATCACACTCAAATTACATCCACTACTGCAAAAAGACAATCGTCTAAAATCCATATTTTCTGACCCCCCTCTCCTATGCTACAGACAGCCACCAAACCTCAGGAATATGATTATTAGCAGCTCACTGTCACCTCCAACTAACAAAGGAACATTTCCATGTGGACAGAAGAGGTGCAAAACCTGCCCGCACATACTGACCACTGACAAGATAGAGATACCAAACTCTAACAGGGAATATCAAATCCCAGGTACGTTCACCTGTAACACACCTAATGTGGTGTATTTGATCATTTGCACCAAATGTTCCACTGAAAATCTGTATGTTGGAGAGACTGGTCAGAAACTCAGAATGAGAATTAATTCACATCGCCATACAATCAAACAACAGAGAACTGATCTTCCCGTGCCAAGTCATTTTTGCCAGGAAGATCATAATATCACCAATGACATGAAAATCTTGATCTTAAAAGGGAACTTTAAATCAAGGAAACAGCGACTGATTTATGAGTACAAGGCCATGACCCTATTCCAGACGTTGGACAATGGGATGAACATCTCACGTGGGTTTATGTCTTTTTATACACATCATTAAGACAGCCATTAAGATAAGAACTGAGGGATCTGGCAATTGATTGTTTGTTGTTATAAGTATATAGTAATAAGCCTCTTCCCCCCTCCCTCCTGTAATTCTAGCCCTGTGTCCTGTTGTACATAAATATGCAGCCTCTAGAAAGTGTTTTTTAGTTATATCTGAAGAAGAAGCTCAGAGGAAAGCTTCGAAACGTCATATTCTGTCATCATTATGAGTTAGCCATTAAAAAAGGTATCACCTACTGAAGACTTGGAAAGTTTTTTTTTGTTTTTTATATTTTATAACCACTGGCTAACACGGTACCAAAACAAACATTTTCCTTTTACCAAGAAAAACAGGGAGTGCAGTATCATGTGTTACCTCTGTGCTATTTTTTTAATTTTTTTTTTATAGGAAAGGACACGTTCCCTAGACAGTCATAGCAAAAACCATATTGACGTTGTGGGAAAGATGCTTTTTTATGTTGCAGATTTTGCTGCGGTTTTTCCAGCCAAATTCAACAATGGCTTGGAAAGGAATGGGAAATATAGAGACGGTACTTCTGCCTTTTGCAAACCCCAGACTTGGCTTTGGCTCAAATGATGCAGCAAAATCTGCAACAAAAAGCAGCTTTTCTGTACCACGTGGCATCAGCCTAAGACTGATTTCACACTTGTAATATTTGCTGCAGTTTTTCAGTGCAGAATTCAAGTCTTTCATACCTAGTACAAAGTGTGAATGAGCTGTTAAAGCATATATTGGAAGATTAACTAACTCCATTGAAAGCTATCTATAAATGTATGAATGCCTGTGGTAGGTATATTACATTATACAATCCAGTTAATTGCCAGGATTAAGTTCACAGTACATTATGGCAGGATGTGCTCAAGTTACATAAACTAGATGGTCTACATTTTATACCTTAGAAGGGAACAATTCTGAAAAATATGTTTTTGGGTTATGTTTCTGGTTTGTACTAAAATAAGTACATAATACAGAATGCCGCAATCCAGATTGAGGGAGCCGGAGGATGGGAGTAGTAGTGGTGGATGATGTGCCACATGCTAGGTCGAGCACACTCAACTATGGACCTCAGCCACGCTCCTGGGCCGGAGATCACTGAAGGGGGTTCTGCAGCACTACCTGATGGTGGGGGTAGTTGTATTCCCCCGTGGCATTTCCAGTTGTAGAGGGGACCTCTCTACTCTGAGCAGGTGTGAAGGTGTTCAGAAGGGCCCTGATGGTGAAGCAGGAATGACTCAGGCAGTTGAACAGGATAAAACCTTTAATCAGCAACAGGAAAAAGATACAAGCAGCAGTTTCCAAAGGTTAGCAGTAGTACCTCAGAGTCCAATTCCCCAGCCTTGGTCTTAGGAAGGTGCCCAGGATGATACAGGTTCTATGGCAGACTTCTCTCCAACTACAACTTCTCTCATGCCACTCCCAGCTAAGGATACTGGGGACAGTGAGGCAGGGAAGTCCTGACAGGGATCTGGTTACCTTTTGCTAAGACCCAAGTCAACTCCTTCAGTCTGTATCCTCCACTGCTCCTCCTGTCTCAGAGTCCAAAGTCCTGACAGCCAAAATTCCCTTTTCAGATCTGTCTCTGAGTGAGCCTTGGTCAACAACCTCTCCTCCTGGAGGCTGTATAGATGACTGCTGGGACCCAGTCTTAGTGCTTGTGCTCTGCACAGTCCAGCATGGACTGCCTAGGATCTCTGCTATCACTGAACTGGACTGGCATTAGACTGAGCCCTTAATGGTCATCACGGAGATTAAAGTCTCAAACAACCCCGGCCAGTGGCCTGTGATTGGCCAGGGATGTACCAATGGACAGGTTTTCCTCTGCGAACTTTCTGCTTCAATTATATCTTTAAGGAAACCAATGGTGTTTACATAGATATAATTGACATGTTGCGATTTCCAAAGCTTCAACAGTTTTGGAAATTGCCGCATGTCCATATGGCGTATTTTCCTGCAAAGTAGGGATGGGATTCACTGTAGGGGTCCTGACTTTAAGATGAGCAAACCTCTAAAGGTTGACGTCTTCCTCGAGGAGGCATAGATAGAGTGCTGGACATCATGGGAAGCCCCCGCCTATTATACCCTGGGGTCTGCCTGTCACAGCTGTCATTATAGTATGACCAAGATGAATCCAAGATTGTTTAGATTTAATTAGTATTGGACTGAAATCCAGTTATTTACAAACCGTTTTACCCATATCTACCTGTTAACAGGCTAAAACATGTTACACCAGCAACATACTTAGAGCCAGGTTTACCTGAATGTAACGCCTTGTTTCCCATTAAAATGTGTGCCTCCATTGCCAAATTATTCATATATTTCACAATATGCAAATAAGCAGTCTGGAGCACTGAGCTGGGCTCTGTTGCACCAAACTGCTATACCCTACGCGGTTCTAATATGTCCTCCTTCCCCCCTCCCTTCTTTGAGTAATAGGACTATGGAGCAATTCTGAAATTTCAAGTGGTTTTGGGTTCTCGCATACACACCAGTGTATTGGAGAAGTGTGGGGCATAATTTAGAGAGGAATTTGAGACGGTCTCTAAATCTTCCCCAGAACCTGGATCTGTGAAATCTATAGTGGAAAGCTGGAAGTGAGTCTTGGCTTTCCATTAGGGTTTTGCACGTGTCTCGCTTATAAGACAACTAATGAAGCATGAGGCCTTGTGCCAGGGATTCAGCCACAGAAACCACAAAAAGATAAAGCAGGACACTTTTTATTTTCAAAATTTTAGGCCGCATTTACATGACTAAAGTGAGTGTGAAAAGTGGGTCGACCTTTTTGTTTTTTGATTTTGTATACTTTTCTATATGGATGTTTGTGATGCCTTGCGATCCTTGGACAAAGAGCAGATGTCTGCATGCGCCCATTAAAATGAATGGGTGTCTATTAGAGTTGAGCGAGTAGTATTAGATCGAGTAGGTATTCGATCGAATACTACGGTATTCAAAATATTCGTACTCAATTGAATACTACTAGCTATTCGCAGTAAATATTCGATTCAGAGCCAGCATTGATTGGCCGAATGCTATACAGTGTATCGCATTCGGGAAATCAATGCTGTTTCTGCAGCAGGCTCGTCCTTTCTAGGAGCTGGCAGCTTGCTGTTATGAGGGAGCTGACACTTTTTCTCATGGGAATGAATTGACCAGCATTGATTGGCCAGTGTACAGCATTCAACCAATCAACGCTGGTTCTGCCAGAGGCTCGTCTGTGAGGAGGCGGAGTCTAAGATCGGACCACAGCAGTCTCCATTGTGGTCCGATTTTAGACTCCGCCTCCTCACAGACGAGACTCTGGCAGAACCAGCGTTGATTGGCCGAATGCTGTACACTGGCCAATCAACGCTGGTCAATTGATTTGCCGCAGGCTCGTCCTTGCAAGTTAGGAGAGCTGGCAGCTTGCTGTTACTAGGGAGCTTACTTTTTATCAGCGCAACTGCAAGCGCTGTGCAGTTAAAGCGCACGGACCTCATAGACTATAATGAGGGCCGTGCACTTTAACTGCACAGCGCTCCTCCTAAACACTCTCCTCCTGCTATTCATGGACTTGGTGACTCTCCTTTAGTCGAATAGTGGTTTCCCCTGAAATGAACATTTTTTCCCATAGACTGTAATAGGATTCGATATTCGATCGAGTAGTGGAATATTGAGGCTCTACCCAAATGAATATTGAATCTCGAATATTTCACTGTTAGCTCATCTCTAGTGTCTATGAGTAACATACATATCACACATCTCATATAAAACGGACATGTGAATGAGGCCTTGTAAGCAATCAAAGCTTTTAACTGTTTCCATGCCTTTGCTTCACTTCACATGGCTGAGCTTCGCCTTACCTCTAACCTGAAGTAAAACCATAGGTATAGCCTTGAATGGAAGAAGTAATTGCTTGATAAGTTCTCGCTAACTCCTTAAAGTGCTGTGCAGCTGCTGATGTGTGTTTGTGCTGGCGCTGCAGAGTAGAGCCAGGGGAATAGGGAATCTGATTTCAGGGAAACAGGAGCCAGCTTCAAAGAACGGAGCAACTCTTCCAGCTGATAGAACTTTTACTAAAAGAAAACAAGAAGAGTGTAAAGAACACACCAGCAATATCTCCTATTACCCCTTAGCAATCCTTTTCCAAACTTTCCTCACATTTATCTGATTAGCCATTTCCTCCTCCAAATTCTCTCCTGTGATGGTTTCATTTTTTTCTGTTGGTTTAGGTGTGTGATTGTAGAACTTAACCTAAGACCACGTCATTTGGCTCTAAGTAGTCGTGTATTAGCTATTTAAGCGTGGCAAATATCTCTAATAATTGACATGTTCTTTCACTAAATGGTTGGCCAATCTGCGCAATATATTAGCATGCTGCTTTCCAGGCAATAAAAGTCAATATCCTTTTGATTAGTAATGTCTACATTTGTGATCCCTCATAATAAACCCTAGATCCAGTCGCATGTTTCAAAGACTAAAAGTAATGTAAATGAGAAGTTTGATATGCAGTTCACTACTAGTCAGAATGCCAAGTCCTGCCTGATAGTAAAATCACTGAAGGTACCATGTATATTGGTAGTCTGTGCCTAAGCAGATGTGGTTAAAGGGGTTGTCCTATCTCATGGATCCTATCTATACTGGTAGCTTATGTAAATTAAGAAATTTTCCTAAATATATTGCTATAGAAATTCTGCTTTGTTTTCCTGCTATGTGAATTTATTCCTCCCATTGTTTATACTGCGTTACCATAACCACGGACCTGGGAGATAGGACAAGTGACGTCACTTGCCGGCAGGACAATCAGTTCAGCTAATTGCACTTTGCTGATAAAGCCAAGTCTGTTATCTCTCTATGTAGACACACAGATAATACTGAGACCATTCTGTACAAGAATCTGAAGATTTTCTGATCTGCAGAAGTGTTCTGTGTCCCGTTCGGCAGGAGGGAGGGGGATGGAGAGAAATACAGGAATTGAAAAGTAGACATTTAAAAAAAAAAAGAAAAGCAGACACTGCATACAAATTGGCTGATACACTGAGATGGGAGAACCCCTTTAAATTCACCTGGATATGACAGTAATTAGACAAAGTATAAGTATTATATGTCTTTACATAGAAACCTGTGGCTGCTGATGCTGTTTTTTATAATGGCATGAGTGCAAGATCTGACTATTTCACTTAAGCTCACATTAAGAGTAAACGTCGCGATTTTACAGTCCTTGAAAAGTGGATGGAATTCTGGCCCATCCCATCCACACTGCAGCAGACCGTTGAATATTTGTAAATCTCATTATGTCAATTATAGCTATACAAAAATACCAGCATTTCCATAGGTATACATTGCGGACCTTCTGTGAAAAGCGATGCGGGAAAAACCACAAAGCATTTCCACCATGGATTTTCCCCGAAGCACTTTTTGGTTGTAGCTCACTACACGGGGGATTAGCCTAAAGCAGATTTCATCTGCTGGTTACTTATATCCATGTTAATATGTGATTTTTTTTTATTTTATAAAGCATGAGAATAGGTTTTTAAAAAAAAGAATCCAATACAGACCTCCCTGATCCCCCACTGCTCCCATTCCCAAGCTGCCTGGGTTCCTGCCGGTCTCTACATCCAGGTCCCTTTCAACCCGCAACGCCAACCAGGCGCCAACATATCAGCTGTGCAGCAAGTTCAACTGCACAAGGACCCATGAGAGAATGGGAGTTCAGTTTGGAAGCTGACCTGTCTCAATATGAGCATCTTTCTCTATGCACCCTGTATTGTCTCCTGCAGTACCAGAGCGCAAGCATACAAGACACATCAGCAGCTCAATCAGTAGTGAGAAGGGGGATGGGGTGTTGTCAGACTCTGGTAGTTGACTGCAGATCAGCAGCAGTTAGACTCAGTCCTGAGTGTGTCCTCTTACTTCTGCTGCAGATTTCTATTAGAATGGAGATGGGGAGTAGTATCCATTGCTGTTTGTACAGTGTCTATATTAGGCCTGAGATACAGCTGAACACAGTGTAAGTCTATGTGTGTACTGTAACTATATAATGTGTCAATGTATAGATTTGCATGGCCACATCTGCCATGAGCAGATATGAGTATTTTGCTGATAGGATATGTTATCTTGAGATGATTCAGTAATATGACAGTAGGGTAATGGGGAAATCTTTCTGTTGGCTGGCAAACTCATCAGCAATATTCCACTGCTTATGGTATCCTATGAATAGAATACAGGAAAAAAAGTCTGATGTCAGATTTATGAAGCTGTCTAAAAGGAAGACTGTCTTTGTTGTCCACAGCAACCAATCCCAGCACAGGATTCATTCTTTAGGGCAGAATAGGAATTTAAATTTTGACCAAACATGGACAAAATACAAGACTACAAGACTGCGAGACTTGTTCCCTTGTCCATTAGCATCTATTCTACACTGTTTCCATAAATCCCATAAAGGTAAGTAGGAGTTACTGAAACAGAATCATTTCAGGACTTACAGAAACAACATTGTTTCATTAATTCCCATTTACCTCTATGGTAGGTACCAAAAAAAAAATGTAGAACTCCATGCTTCTGTTTTCATATGTCCCGACCATTTCTGGGAGGCAGAGATAGGACTATTCCCATCTCAACCATGAAAGGCCATGATGGGAATAAGCCTTTAAAGTTGTGTTGTGATTGTTTTTTCCTCTAGACAGCTTCATAAATATCCCCTTTTGTCTGAAGACATTGCAAGGAATTTGGATTGTGGATAATATGTATAATCATATGGAGGTAAACTGTAAAGAACTTACTAAATTCATGTAAGCAAGTTTCTCTGAGTATAAGGAGATCCCTTGGTTGCTTAACATGCCTAGGGTCTGGCATTACTTATACCATTAACAACTGGTGTTTCTTTGTTGTCATACTGAAGGGGTGGTCAGGAACAGACATCCACGCCATTTACAGTTCCCAGGAGAACCCTTATATGGCCTAGAAATGACTGCCTTTTATTTGTTTTGCTTCCAGGAAGGATGCCTTTAAAAATTCTGGTGCACTCAGTTAAGGATATTGGTGCTGAGCTTGTTTACAGCTGACACTTAAAGTTGATCCTCCACGGTACCACTCTCTGTACACTGTTTTATGGCTGACACTATGGGATGTGGTGTTTGCTGAGCTCATGCTCCTCGCTCGTATATCTTTTGCTTCCTTAACAAGTAAACAATCTACTCTGGTTATTTTGTAGTTATACCTGACTGTCAGAAAGTTAGGTGACAACTACTGTATGATTGATGCCATTGTACAAATACGGCTTCTCTGAATATCTGAATAGTAAATTGTCTTATTTCTACAATTATACATCTCTAGAAAATTCTCCCAAATCAGGCACCAGTGGACCACATGTATTACAGACTGTGAACCATCTTCATATGCTGGACCGGTGATGACCTGGAGAAACAAAGTCGCACCATAGTTTTATGAATTCTACATCTCTGCCTCTGATCTTGCGGCATGTCAGGGTGGATTTATTGCTTAACAATCCCTATGTCAGCATTATTTCTTGTCGCCTAATATAACATTTAAAATGTCTGAATAAAATTTAAACAACTTAATATCTTGAAGATTTGCAAGGTTCCTCTTTTTTATTTTTTTTTACTCCTGCTTAAAGTGCACTATACTACAAAGAGTTGCAATGCTGAGTGCTCATGTTTGTGTCACCATACATCAATGGTCCCCAATATGTGACTTATTACATCCAGTTTTGTGGCTTGCACTAGTTATGTTCTTGAATATATGTATTGGTTACAATAGAACATCAACAATGACAATATTGCAGACATATTACACCCCCCTTCCCCCATGCACCCCAATTTTGATAGTATAATACCTAGTTTCTTTAATTTGTACTACATTAGAGTCCTTTAACATAGGACAAACACCAACTGAAAATATAAAGAAATACTCAGGACAATGTAAACTACATAGATGATGAACAATTGCTACTGAGATTGTTCCTCGCCTATACAATTCCATAATGTGAGCGGCACATCCCCTGTTTACATATATCAAACTGATTCTTTTTGTTCTGACAACTGAATATTTACTCATTGGTCAATTGTTTATTGGCACCTTGACATTATTTATTTCTCTTACTGATTTAGCACCAACACTTTACAGACATTGTCATCACTCAGCGTCCCCAGTTGGTTTCCCCATCTGAATTCCCTTATCTGTATGTGTTTTTGGCGTGTGGGAGGAAACTTGTAAAATCATAGGCCAGTTATTGGGAATGAGCATTCTTATGAATTATCATTTGGACAACTCATTAGCCCATATGAAAAGGCTTTATGATTTGTACTACAGATTATACTTTCTCAACTTACACTGTGATGAAAGAGATAATGACTTGAAGTCCGATGTAGACCTACTAAGGGTCAGAGTTCACATAGGAAACTTGATTTGCAAATTATTACAATATTGTAGTTTCTAATTTCATGATTTCAGGTTTCTCCATGTTGACTCTCCACCAGTTCAGAATTGAATATGGCTCATAAAGTCTAAGAAGTGAGAAACTTTTTGGATAAAATAGTGTCTCTAAGTCACAGTGTTGCTTCTAGTTACCATGCTGTATCATTTTCTTTATACTTAGGCTTTATTCACATGAGCCTGAAAAACGTCCATCATGTCGCGATTTTAAAAACAAATAGGGGCAAATTCATGAAACTGTCTAAAAGAAAACTGTGTTTGTCATCCATACCAACCAATCATAGCACATCTTTGCTTCCGTATGTGCTGTAATTGGTTGTTATGGGTGAAAGAGACCATTTTTCTGTAGGCAGTTTGGTAAATCTGTCCAAAGAGAGACCTTGGGCTATTCACATTACTATTCTTTATTCCAATGACCAAGTAAAAGGTCCATAAAATATTGGGACGTTTTTTCCCTTTATCACGGATCACTGAATAGATTCAAGTCTGTAAGGGATTTGTGACAATGGGTGCCCTACAGATACAAATCACCTGTGAAAAACAGATGGTTTATGTAACGCCCCTGCCTGTTCAGGTCTCTGTGCCACCCTCCACTTGCCCGCTACGGCGCAGGAGGTGTGCTCAGTTCGATTCTTTGTTTAGTGTTTTTTGTTACACTGTGTGAAAACTGTTCTATCTAAGTAATTGAATTTCCACCACACCCGTCTCCTGCACCTTGTTTCTCCCTGTTTATCAAATGGTTAAATCTGGCCTTGCCTTTGTGATTGACAGCCTGTCTACCAATCAAGTCTAGGTCTGGTTCTGGGCTTTCTATATACTTGCCATCCACCTACATAGACTCGCTAACTATTGAGACTCTGCCCTGTGATTTTGTCCCTGCTAAGCTCCTCTTCTGCTTCTATTATTACTTATTATTGCTTACCTCTGGCTTACCCTTGTGACTATTCTTTTGGATTTTGATTCTGTACTGTGTTGCTCGACTGTTACCGAACCCTTGGCTAGCTGACCTCCCTTTGTTGTTGTTTGTCTTTTCTGCGTTCTGTGTTCTCACCTATATAGGAAGGGCCCATCGACCAGTTGTCACCTATTACTTAGAATAGGACCGGCAAGCAGGAAAGGGCAGTGGGGGGATTTAGCTTAGGGCTCACTGTCCATTGTGCCCTTCCCCCCAGGGTTCACTAGCAGCTACTGGGGAATTGATGCTCTAGCAATTCCCTTACAGTTCATCCAAATTATTTTAATTATAGTTGTCTGAATAAAGCCTTATAAACTGTGACAAGTTGTAATGTTCTACTACATTTGGTCACTAGGTGATACTGAGCATTTAATGGAGGGTTAACAATGGTGCGATTTTCACAAAATTGTAAAAAATTGCCAAAAGCCCCTTTATGACCACAGCATAAACAACCCAACTCTGTGATCAGAAATGATCATTAGGTCATGGAACAAAAGTACATGTACTAATTTCAGTAAGAATTGTATCTTTGGTAGACTGAGATGAAGATTTGCTCAAACTGATAAACTGAGAAAAGGTCCAATTATATTATCAAGTATATACAGCATTACTAATATACACAAAAATGCAAACAAGTCGATTATCTTGGAAACTCAGAGGAACATTCTGTTTTTTGGATCATTGAGTCAATGACTTGGAAGATTTCTTAAGTAGTTCACATGTTTGCAGGCAGTTACATGATCTGTTATGACTTGTAAGGTTTAATTAAATATACCATGAAGTAGTCTCTCTTGGGAGGTCATTTAGATGACCCCTAAAATAGCCAGAAAACATACAGGTCAATCATCACAAGGAAGTACAATAATAAATATATCTACAAGGAGCTTGCCTAGCATATAGTTTCATGGACCAATCCTAAAGACACAATACAGAGAGGCCAAAATGCCTTGTCAGTTCTCACCTTTGACTTTTACCCACCATGTAGACATATAACATGATATTGTCCTTTTATGAGAGGCTACAAAAGCCACATTTTAGTCAACCAGATAGTCTGTCTAAGAGAAATAATGGACTGTAAAGCCAGAAGTTCCTTCAGGCTCCTTTACACATCTCTTTCTCACCGGGGATAAAGAGAACATTGACTTGTTAAAGGGAAAAATAAACTGCTACAAATAACACACATAACATATAGCATCTCAGTAAAGTATTGTGTATATAAATAATTCCAAATAAGGTTAGTTGAAAACATTTTGTGAGTCTGTAGATAAAGCTATTACAATGATAATAACACTCCAAAGTGATGGTCAATGGGATGACAACCATGAACAAATATTGGGACCAGTCATCTATCCAATGAGTATGAGGACAAACTGAACCTTCCCTCCAAAAGATGTTTGGGGGATGAAGGGTTGGACTTGTAAGATTTCAATATGTCCCAAGGTTACCATAGTGTAGGAGTCATGGTGCCGGGAGGAGAATGCAGACAGCCTATATGCCAGGGTAGGTCTTATTGCCGGTGTTCTTTAAGTAGAATTTAGTTATGTAGTTCAGAACAGACTTGACAGTATGTGGTAGGAGGGAATTTATTATTGGGGGTTCTATTATAGTAACAGAGCCCCCATAAGTAATGGAATTACTTATTTGTGGGAGTTATTATTTGTGAGGGACACTATTACAGTAAGGTTATGTCCCAATAATATCCCCAAGTAATACTATTAATTATATAGTATTAAATGGGGGGCACTATAATCAAATGTGGGGGGGGGGATCTCTTGTAGAGGAAGTATTAGGGCATGTTCACATGGTATAAAATGAAGATGAACTAAGGCTGATATTTCACTGGCTGATTGGGCTCAGATGAAGGGGGATTATCAGAGGGTTCGGTGACTGATCAGCTGCAGAGTCCATAGGAAGATCGAGCAGGATGCTTATTTTTTCCTAGAGAAGGTAACATTCCAACTGGGAAGGGAGGGGCGCCATTTTAATCGTTGCCTTTGGTTGCAGATAAGCTGGAATCAGCTTGTATGTATGAATGTATATATGTATTTGGTAGACTGATATGAAATTTGCTCAACCTGACATTGAGTGTAGCTCTAATTCAATTACCAATTATATATTAATAATATACAAGAAAATGGTAACAAGTCATTAATCTTGGAAACCCCGTGGAATGTCCCATTCTGAGTCAATGACTTGGTAGATTTCATATTAGTAGTTCACATGTTTGCAGGCACTTACATGATCTGTTATGACTTATATATACATAAATATACCACGAAGTAGTCTCTCTTGGGAGGTCATTTATATGACCCCTAAAATAGCCAGAAAATATACAGATCAGTCATCACAAGTACAATAATAAATATAAATATGTCTACAAGGAGGTTGTCTGATTATTGTGTTCAGTGGCTTACTTCCCTCTGTCTACTAAGAACACATGCACACTCTGGTGAACCAAGTATGTATGTGAATTGGCGAATCAAGAAAAATCGCTGTCTTTGGCAGGTAACTATCTAAGTCCATATGTCATATCAATTGAAATCTGGACTTTATGATGTCAATGCAGTAAGGTGGATTTTCAAGAGTCCTTCAAAATGTATTTCTAAACACTTTGACCTACCATTGTATCGTCTGCCAGATTGTGTCCTACACCATAAAGATGTCCACAAGCCTACTCTAAAGAGGAATAGAGTGAATGGGCTTCCATGAGAAAACTGGTTTTTGTAATTTTGGCTTATATATTGAAAGACTAAAGCAAAATGTTGCATTCAAACATAATGAAATTTATTCCATGGTTTGGGGTTGTTTTATTTCCAAAGACCTAGAAACATTAAAATGACTGTCATTCTACAAAATACATACTCAAATTAAGTCTTAAAATGTGTTTTGCTGCAAGATAACATCCAGAAACACATACATTTATTCCCCCCCCCAAAAAAAAAAAAAAAAGCAAAAAAAAATACAGAAGTCAAAATGAATGCTTTATAGAAGCATTGGTAGGGTGTTCATACCAGAAAGATCCCCAAAATCTAGGATTTTTGTGAATAGGACAAAAAGTACAACAATTGATCAACGACAACAATAAATACTGTTATGTCTACAAGAAATAAGTTCACGAACAATGAATGGGTTAAAAAGAGCATTGTGTTATATTTCACACCACATAGCACCCATCATGGCATAAACCACTAAGAATAGATGATGTTACAGGTTATCTACTCTGTTCCTGTGTAGATCATGTCTAGTAAACTTCCCCATAAGCCTCAAAGAGTCAGCATCAAGCTCTTGCTGACTATGGCCATGATACTGAAGAGCAGAGAAGAAAGCCAGGAAAGATGGCAAACCCCATAATCATGTACAGAAAATAGAATTAAAAAAATACAGTCAGAAAATAAAAACTGATTAGAATAAGTCATATATTTCACTATCCTGTATTAATAAAAAAAAATGGGGTTACTTTCCCTTTAAGGGCTTATACACAGAGCAAGGTTGTGTAGTGTACTGTGGTCACGCTGAGTTCCTACAGGACTGGCTTACAGACTCTATGGGGTAACATGTTCTTGCCTGGAAGCAATGTTTTTGGAGAACACTAACTCTAATACAGAATGTGATAGTTTTTTGTCTCACAGATTTGTAGAAAATCAATCTGAATCAAAATTTGTTAACGTACACGAGCCAATGATGATATATCATGAATTTCTAACAAAAAACAAAAATTCTGAAATTTCCATAGAACTTACACATGTAGTCCACTAATCTATATGTCTTAACATGGCAAGATAAAGGAGACAAATCATCCCCATAGCTGCTGTAATTGTCTGCCAATGTCAGATGACATGTCCTCACGTTATAATGCAAGACTGTAGCAGAGCACGGGGCATCCCATAGTAATATGTCATTCCCAACAGGCCCCTATAAAGTTAGACAGTTTTTGCAAGTATGGCGTTACTAGAAAATGCTGACTATAATGCAATAGAAAAATCAACCAATATAAACAAAACAAAAACAATATATATAGGCTGCATTCACACTGAGTAACGCTGGCGTTTTTTGTGCTTATTTTTGCACATAGCGCCGCGTTAATGCCGCGTATACGCCACGTTTGCGCCGGTCAACGCCACTGCAAAATAGCGCGGCGTTAACGCGGCGTATACGCGGGGTTAACGCGGCGCTACGCGGCGTTAACGCGGCGCTATGTGAAAAAATAAGCACAAAAAACGCCAGCGTTACTCAGTGTGAATGCAGCCTATGATAGTTGAATTTTTTTTCCATTTCAACACCAAAGTATCCACTACTATACTAAATAGATCTTCTTTCCATTACAATTAAAGGAGAAGAGTTCATTTTAGTATCTGCGCTTGTTTTCCAAAAAGAGGATCTAAACTTATATAAAAAGTACAAACAAAGTGAATATAAGTATAAAGCACAAAGAATATTTCGATTAAAAAAATCTCCTTTGTATAGCAAATGGCTGGATACACCTGTTCAATATCCATTTTTATCTATCGGTGGTTTTCAATCTTAATTAGAGATGAGCGAGTAGTACTCGATCGAATACTACGGTATTCGAAATACTCGTACTCGATCGAGTACCACTCGCTATTCTAATGCAAAAGTTCGATGCAGAACGCTGGTTCTTCTCCTACCTTTAGAAGTCTTCTCCGTGCAGCTTCCCCGCGGCGTCTTCCGGCTCTTCATTCACTCTGCCAGGCATCGGCCCGATACCTGGCAGAGTGAATTCAGAGCCGGAAGATGCCGTGGGGACGCTGCAAGGAGAAGACTTCTCGGAGGATCCAGACCCTCACTCGTGGACTTGGTAAGTATAATTTGATCGAACGTTGCCTACCCCTGAAACGAGCATTTTCCTCCCATAGACTATAATAGGGTTCGATATTCAATTCGAATAGTCGAATATTGAGGGGCTACTCGAAACGAATATCGAACATTTTACTGTTCGCTCATCTCTAATCTTAATAGACAATAATCTTATCACAAAATTCAGCCATGAAAATACTCACAAACGTACTTGGATAATGTCTGTTTATGTGTCAATGTACAGTGTCTTGGAACATAGTCGCACTTTATAAATTAGTAATAATATTTCCCATCTCTAACTTATTACTGAATAGAGACATTTCTATAGACGGCACAGTTACAGCTTATTCACTCAGCAAAGTGTTCCAGATTCATAAATCACTCCCCAAACGTCTAGTTAGTCAATCAAAGGGTTTGTAATCGTAAAGCCTGTCAAGGATTGAATGAATAATAGACCATAGAAAAACCATTGGATTTCCTAGATTTCTCGTTTCATGACCTGACATTTATCCGACTTCAGGACGTATGTCTGCTGGCACGGCATTGTACCTTTCTTATTTATTCATCAATGACTTACATAAGGCATTTATGTACAGTCAAAGGAATGCATTTCCTAAAGTGTTAGTACGACATATTCCGAGGCATTTCAATCCTCAATAACACAATATTTTCCCTCAGAAGAGTTTATGTACTCAATAAAAAGAGAATTTCTAAACAGCATTGTATTCTCACATACATTATTCTTCAATAGAAAAACGTTTTACTGTATCATTCATACGTTAATAGTCTCATTTCGCCCTGCAATCTGATTTAAAAGGTTAGGTTCACTCCAATATGCCATCACTTTATGACCATAGAGGGCCCAACCCTGTGAATGAAGGAGCCATAGCATTAGAATAGCTATAGTTTATGGCAGTGCCCTAGGCACGGTGAGTCGGGGTTAGCCCTGAAGCCTTGCAGCGCTGGGGTCCTAGGTTTGAGTTTCACTAAGGACAACATCTGCAAGGAGGTTATATGTTCTCCCCATGTTTGTGTGGGTTTCCCCTAGGTATCCTGGTTTCCTCCGGCAGTAAAAAGATATATTCATAAGGAATGATTGTGAGCTCTATATGGAACAGTGACCAAAAATTTCTGTAAAGGATATGTGACTGCTATATGAGATGGGGTCCAAAATTGTGCACAATAGTCTATACGTGGCTCTACCAGTGATTTGTATAGATGATTTGTTCTTGTCTTAAGAATCTGCATCTTTTTTGATGCATCGCATAATTTTATTTGCCTTGGCAGCAGCTGCCTGGCTCTGGTCACTAAAGATAAGCTTGCTGTCCACTGAAATCCCTAAGTCTGTTTCATTGGCAGTCTTACCCAGTAATTTACTATTTAGTACATAATCATACATTTTATTACGTCGCCCAAAGTGCATTACTTTACATTTGTCAACATTAATCTTCATTTGCCCAGTCTCCGCCCATGCTTCCAGTTTCCTTAGATCCCCTTGTAATATTCTACCTCCTCATTATTGATTACCCTCCAAAGTTTAGTATCATCTGCAGATATGGACACCCTGATTTGTAAGCCCCCTACCAGGTCATTAACCCCTTCCCACCAACGGTATATTTCGGTTTTCATTTTTGACTCCCCTCCTTCTAAACCCCATATTTTTTTTATTTCTCCGCTCCCAGAGCCATATGAGGTCTTAATCTTTGCAGGACAAATTGTTCTTCATGATGCCACCATTAACTATTCTGTATAATGCACTGGGAAGCTGGAAAAAAATTCACAATGGAGTGGATTTGAAGAAAAAATGCATTTGTGCGACTTTCTGACGGGCTTCGGTTTTATGCTCACTGTGCAGCCAAAATGGCATGTCATCCTTATTCTGTTTCGGTACGATTGGGGATACCAAATTTATATGGTTTTATTTACATTTTAACCCCTTTAAAAAAATCCAAAACTGTGTTAAAAAAAATTTTTTCTAAAAGTCGCCATATTCTGACACCCATAACTTTTTTATACTTCCATGTACGAGGATGTATAGAGCGTCATTTTTGCGGGGCCAGGTTCATTTCTCAGTTCTACCATTTTGGGGAATTGCTATTACTTTGATAATTTTTTATTCAAATTGTTATCAGAAGGAAAACAGTGAAAAAACTGTGGTTTGAGGGGCCACACGGTGGCTCAGTGGTTAGCACTGCAGCCTTGCAGCGCTGGAGTCCTGGTGTTCAAATTCCGCCATGGGCAAAAAACCATCTGCAAGGAGTTTGTATGTTCTCCCCATATTTGCATGGATTTCCATCCCATATTCCAAAAAAAAACATACTGATAGGGAAAATGTACATTGTGAGCTCTATGTGGGGCTTACAATCTACATTTAAAAAAAACTGTGGTTTGGCACTTTTGACTTTTTTTCCCGCTACGGCGTTTACCGTACAGGAAAAATATTTTTATACATTTATAGAGCGAGCGATGTTGGACACAGGGATATCTAATGTGTAAGTGTTTCACAGTATTTAAGTACTTTTTTATGTGTTCTAGGGAAAGGGGGGGGTGATTTGAACTTTTAATATTTTAAATTTTTTAAAAAAATTTAATAACTTTTTTTTTTGCATTTGTTAGACCCCCTAGGGTTCTTGAACCCCAGGGGGTCTGATCACTAATGCAATGCATTACAATGCTAATACATTGCAAAATACCTGCACTTCTATTGTAGGCTACCTAGCATAGCCTGCAATAGAAGCAATAGAACGACATGCCGGGGATCCTTCACAAGGCTCCCGGCTGTCATAACAAAGTGACGCCGGCCTCGGAGCTTACTCTGGGTGGCAGCAATCACAGGAAAAATGGCGCCGTCAGGAAAGTGGTGCCTCAGGCAGCTTTGACCGAGGCGCCGGAGGGGTTAATGCCCCTGATCGGTGCGGGAACCGACCAGGGGCATTAACACTGGGTGTCTACTGTATAAAACGGTAGACACCCGGAGGCTATGACAGCCGGCTGTCTCCCGGGCGGCAGCCATAGTTAAACACCCGGCATGCGCCGTACTAGTATGGTGGATGTCGGGAAGGGGTTAATAAAGATATTAAACAGTTGAAGACCCCTGTGGCACTCCACTGATGACTGTGACCCAGTCTGAATATTTACCATTAACAAGTACCCTCTGTTTTCTATCAGTGATCCAGTTGTGAACCCAAATGCTTGTTTTCCCCCAGTCCCAACATTCTCATTTTGTATGCACACCTTTTATGTCTAGAGCTGACCTCTTCAGATGAATTCATAGTAATCATTCCTTCTGATGTCACAGTCTCTGTCACAGAATCTCGCCTTCACTTTATGCTGCTAACCAACTATTATTGCCATTAATGGGTGAATTTTCTCCTTTCTGACAGTGGAAAGCCCTGTATCATAAATCTTCTCACTTCAGTTCACCAAAGGGTAACAGTAATAAAACTGTATGCACAGAATGACTACCAGCCATCAACATCAGGAAGTTTAACTACCCCAAGTATTTTGAAGAGGCCCCGTGGCCCCCTCTGGTTTCTGGGCCCAGTTGCTGTTGCAACCACTATAAGTCTTGCAGTTACAGCAGTGTCCAGAGCAGGGGAGAAATCCTGGAGATTACTGTAGAAGTAGATAAATGTGACGTGAAGAAAGACATCTTGTGA
This sequence comes from Leptodactylus fuscus, assembly GCF_031893055.1. Lineage (NCBI taxonomy): Eukaryota > Metazoa > Chordata > Amphibia > Anura > Leptodactylidae > Leptodactylus > Leptodactylus fuscus. Next base: position 64,500,178 of record NC_134265.1, read on the forward strand.
AGAACTGAGATTACAAGTATGATTGGGGAGGTATCGGGAGATGAGGTCAGAGATGTATGAAGGGGACGGGTTGTGTATGTCGGGTTGGGGACGGCCTTGTATGTCATAGGTAATGTTTTAAATTGAATTTTCTGGGAAAGGGACCATCAGTAAAGGGTTTAGCAGAGGGCAGTATTGCATATCAATTGTGACTAGGATAATTTTATGTAACTTATATATAAATTATTAAACCCTGCACACAATACAGTTTTCATACAGGATCTTACCTTATATTACATGCACTGGGATCTTCTTTGGACTATTGGTGGATAATCTTTGTGCCTATGGCATATTCACTGAAGCACTAGTATATTGCTTTCCATATATTTTCTCTGTTTTTATTTCTTTGTATACATAGTCAGAAAATCCAGTAATCCAACATTCTGTTGTTCCAGAGCACGCCGGATTAGCAGGAGTACAGCACATGCATATTTTAGGACTTCTGATCCTTCCTAGCACATATCATTTTATTACAAAACATAAAATCTACATGGTGTCAAAGAATAATAGAAACACATAGACAATGAGGCATTTTTGCAGCTTTCGTAGAATCGGTGCTCCTACTTACACAAGAAAAGGCAGATTTGTCTTAGGCTATTACTGTCTATTACTGCTGGAAGTCTGGGAGAAAGGTGGGAAGCTGAGAATCCTGGCAATCTGCCTAAAGAGGAATCAATGAAACAAATTAATCCTTTGCAGGCTGCAATGACACAGTAATCCATCATCCCGAGCTGCCTTTATACACCAAATCAGAGAGCAGAGGAAAGAGCCCTAGGGGACATCACAGACAACAAGCTACACTAACACTGGGAAAATACTTGAGAATCAGTTTATTTAAAGAGGATAGATTTCAGCTGATTGCTTATCTCGTCAAATAAAGATTTTACTTCCATCATGCGCTGACCCTTGGAGGTAGATACATATATATATTTCGTGATTCCTTTGGAGTTTGAAAAACTTTAACATTTTTTATCTTTAATAAATGGCACCATGAATCATAAAAAAATGGGTATAAGAAAATATGCAAATATAGTGTCATGCATTGTGCTTCAGATTAGCTTTCTTATGGGTTATGTTCATACAGGAGCCTGGAGGGATAGAACCTGGGAAGAACTTAAAATATCCTTTTACTTGCATTTGGGGCACTGTTATAAAATAGTGATAAAATAACTTTTTATTATGTAAAAAAAAGTAGTTCATACAAGTACAACCAGAGCTTTCTACCTATGGCTAAGGCCTGGTTCACATCTGTATCGGTAATCTGTTCGGGGAAGTCTGCATGGGGACCCTCCTGAACGGACTACCGAACGCATTAGCAAGCGATGTGCAGTGAAAGCACATGGACCCCATAGACTATAATGGGGTCCGTGTCCTTTCCGCAGGTCTCTGCATGAGTCATGTGGACAGGAAAGTTGATCGTGAACTACTTTTCTATCCGCATGTTCCGTTCGGAGACCATGTGGAAAGCACACGGACCCCATTATAGTCTATGGGTTCCATGTGCTCTCACTGCACACCACTTGACATTGCGTTCAGTAGTCCAATCGGAAGTGTCCCCATGTGGACTCCCCCGAATTGATTACCGACGCAGATATGTACCAGGCCTTAGGTCTCACGAGGCAAAACAGCAAAAACATTGTGGAAATAACCATGACAGAAACGCGTTACTTACTATACGTAAAGCACCAGCATTTCCACAGGTATTATTATTATTATTATTTATTTATATAGCACCATTAATTCCATGGTGCTTTACATTTGGGGACATATAATTGACATATTTGGAAAATGCAGCTTTTCTGCTGCAGATTTTTTGTTTATAATGTGTGGATGGGATTAGTCAGAAGATCATGTACTTCGCAGGTACTGTAAAGTGCAGCATTTTTTGCTGCTTTTTTTCAGCATGAGAATTTAGACTATAAGTGATGGGTAACTCAGATTTTGCTGTAGTAAACTACTTTTTACTTTATCCAATGGAGTACTGCCTGAAAAATAATTTTCCATACTCCACTGTGTCTCCTCAATGAGAACCCTACCATGCTGAGCTACTACGTAAGATTATTTTTATTGGCTTACCCAGTGATCCACTTGGATTTCACCTTTGTGTGTTATTATGGCTGCATATTAATACTTATCGGGTTTCTTCGCTGCCATACCCTAGGAATGCATGATAAAACTGTGAAAAAGACCATGCAAAGACTTCTCTGGAACAAGTAAAAATTCCTGGAAAAATGCGATATTGACTGTATCTTAAAGGCTGGACGCACACATGCACGTTTTATGGCAGTTTTTGGTAGCCAAGTACTGGATACAAAACAAAGAAGTTTTAGTTAAAAAAAAAAAAACTGTGAAAAAAATGCATCTGTGATTCCAGCCTACAAGATATTCCTATCTTCTACTGTTATACTATATTCAAAGGATACAGAATATCATAATATTTTGAGAGGTGGGAACCTTACCTCTGGAAACCCACCAATTGCCAAGATTCAAAAGCACCAAGATCCCTTTGGATTATCTCCCGAAGTGCATCACAACCCCATTGCCTGTATAGCAATGCTCCAGGCCACTCACAGGGAAATGTGTGGAAAAGCAGCATCACTATCCCAGCACTGCTGCTCCTTCATTCTGAGGATCAATGGGTATCGCAGTATGTCCTAACAAAATGCAACTACTTACTGTACTGTGCAAAGGTTTTAGGCAGGAGTGGAAAAATGCTGCAAAGTAAAAGTGCTTTCAAAAACAAAAGTATTAATAGTTTATTTATGTCAGTTCAGAAAATGCAAGAATGCAAAGAACAAGAAAAAAGAACAAAGATAACTTTAAATCACATCAATATTTGGTGTGACCACCCTTTGAAGGAGGAGTCTTGAATGATATGGTCCCAACCGAGCCCTGATCTCCACATCATCCAGTCTGTCTGGGATTACATGAAGAGACAGAAGGATTTGTCAAGCCTACATCCACAGAAGATCTATGCTTATCTCCAAGATGTTTGGAACAATCTCCCTGCCAAGTTCCTTCAAAAACTGTGTCTAAGTGTATCTAGAAGAAATTATGTTGTTTTGAAGGCAAATGGCAGTCACATCAAATATTGATCTAACTTTAATTTCTCTTTTGTTTGCTCAATTTGTTAATTGACAAAACTATTAACACTTCTATTATTGAAAGCATTCATAGACTTAGGCCCCACATTGAGGAAATGACGTGTTGATGTTGCAGATTTGTCACTTGTTGCAAAGTCAGGAGTGGCTTAAAAAGGATTGGGAAACATGATGGAAGCACTCAGACGTTCCCCTTTTGTTAAATCCAATCCTGACTTTGGCTCAAATAACGCAACAAAATCTACAGCAAAAAAAATGCCTTAGGTTGAGGCCCCACATTGCAGAAACGCAACTTTTTTGTTGCAGTTTTAGTTCCGATTTTTTGAGCCAGGGGTGGGTTGAGCAGAAGGTAGAAGTGGGTATGTATTTCCAATTCCTTTTGTAGCCATTCTTGGCTTTGGTTAAAAAAAAAAAACTGTTTCCACAAGGTGTTATTTTTTTTACAAATAGCTAAGAGAAGACCTTTCCATACCGTAGTGCAAGACATAGAGCCATATACATCAAGCACACTATATCTTGAATACAGCTAAGGAACAACATTACTGCTTTTATGATGCCCTACAGTGTACATGACAACAAACCCTAAATTAGTTATTGTGCCTCCAACATTTGTGTTCCTTATTGCCTTGTAATACATTCTAGTGTATCTAGTGATCATTAAAAAGACTAAAATACTAGTAGAAAAAGCAAACAATCTATATAATCTAATATAAACTACAATTCACCTTAAATTTGCTCAGGACTGTAGAAAAGTTTATTATAAAAGTTCTGTAGTTTTCTTTACAAAAACAAGACTTCTTTATGAATACGCAGTTACAGTTACCTTCAAAATCTGCTACATGTACAACACATGTGACATCTGTGACGCTGTTGTTGATGTAATCCATAGTATTGTAGCAATTCATTGAGTAGGAAGTTTCATTCTCGTATTTTTTAGAGTTTCTATATTCTTGCATTATAATCCCTCCTCAGTCATGTTGGCTCATTCATATTAAATATCATAATTATCATCCAATATCCCCATACGGAGGTGCCATCAGCTTGGTAATGCATGTTATTTCAATGCACCAGGAGCCTACTATGCATGGCAATGTGGGAACATTGGGCTGCCCCATATCTATTAGATTGATGTATGTATGTATGTGTATGTCCAAATTAAAGCTATGTTCACACATACAGATGTAAATATTTCTATGACTGCCCCATTCTTCCTAATACATTTTGCAGAAATACTTTCACATATGGCATAAACAACCCATTAAAGATCTGTAACAAATGCATACATCTGTGATAACTAATTTTAATCACTGTCGGACAAAAAAACATTCTTCCTAGGGGCAACACAGTGGCTCAGTTAACACTGTACCCTTGCAGCGCTGGAGTCCTGAGTTTGAATCCTGCCAGGAAGAATATCTGCAAGAAATTTGTATGTTCTTGCTCTGTTTGCGTGGATTTCCTCCCATACTACATAGACATACCGATAGGGAAAAATGTACACTGTAAGCACTATATGGGGCTCACAATCTATATATATATATATATATATATATATATATATATATATATATTCTTCCTGATTCCCCAATACACATGGGCACTCAGTATATGTGTTCTGAATGGGGACTGGCAAGGAACCCACTGGCAAAAATAATAAGAATGGAATATTACAATTCATCCTGCACAATATATGTTTTACCCAACTTCATCTGTTTAAGTAGACTCTGCACATCCCCATACACATAAAAAGTCAGTGAGTCACAGAAAAATCTTGGAAAACGCTATGGTGATGTCATCAATATATTTTTGTTGATATTTCTCCTCCCAAAAAAATTTGAATAAAAAGTGATCAAAAAGCTAAAAATCACCAAAATGGTATAAATAAAAATGACAACTTGACCCACAAAAAAACTCTAAAACTTAGGGCCATTACGGCGATTAATTTACTTTTTTTTTTTTCTTCAAAGCTTTGGATCTTTGGAAATGTATAAAAAAAATTTTCTTAGGGTTGGTTCACATTAGCGCTTGTATTCCATCCGCAAGGAGTCTGCATGGAGACCCCCCCGAACGGAATACCAATGCTAATGCAAGCGTTGTGCAATTCATTTGTGCGGGCAGTGCGCGGCAAGCACACGGAGCCCATTATAGTCTATGGGCTCCGTGTGCTTTGCAAGCACATCGCTTGCAATTGCGATTGCATTCCATCCAGGGGGATCTCCATGCGGACTCCTTGTGGTTGGAATACAAGCGCTAGTGTGAACCAACCCTAAGGCTAAGGCTTCACATTGCGGAAACGCATCTTTTTTTGTTGCAGATTTTCTTGCATGGCCACAAAAGGAATGGGAAATATACTGTATAAGAAATACTAATACCTTTTGCTCATTCCACTCCTGGCTTTGGCTCAAAAAACCGCAGCAAAATCTGCAACAAAAAAAGCTGCATTTCCACAATGTGGGGCTTTAGCCCAAATATTGTATTGCTGTGATCACACTGATACACAGAATATAGGAGACATTTTTGTTGTACAGTAGACACCATAAAATAAAATCCATGAGATAATACACAAATGCAGGTTTATTTCTAAGTCATTCATTCAGAATTTTTTTCCAGCTTCCCAGTACATCGTACAAAATATTACATGATATCATTCTGAAGTACCACAAAACGTAAGCCCTCATATGAAATTGTGAGCAAAAAATGTATAAAAAAAATGGCTTCAAAGGGAAAGGGTTAATAAAATTACCTGTAGTAAGAAAGGTTTGTGTTAAAGGAGTCAATGTCAGGACTTTGTGCCAATTCATTTGTACATTCCCATGTCTAGGTGCATACTTGGGTTCACCTACGTATATCTCAATGAGAAGAAAAAAAATTGATCCAGATGAAATAAATGAAGACTGATTCACAATGATGCATTGTGGTACAAATGTTTAATCTCTTAAAATATTAATAGATTTGTCCTGGTCATGTTATTTTTGATTTGGTATTAAAGATGGATTAACATTTTTTTCATACCAAAACAGTTACCGCCTGGCATAACTCAGTGGTTGCGCCATACTTAAATGGTATGTACCATATGTATGAATTATAGCATGTACTATAATAAGTTAAAATAAATAAATATGCCCCATATGCACTAGAATTATGCATATATGTCCTATACATTTAGGTTCCATTTACACTGAGTTTTTTGGCGAGGAAAAACTTCACTTCAGGAATTAGGAAATGTTTTTTTCCTCCAGCACAGTGTAGGGACCTTGAAAAAACGGCTAGTGGTTTTTCCACGCAGTCTTTGCCAATTTCACGTGGATTTTCCGCCTTCCATTGACTGTGTTGGTTTTTGAAGGTGGACCTGGATCTGATACAACTCTACGGGGAGGTGTTTTTTCCACGTGGATTCTGACAGATTCAGGGCCAAAATCCTCGCCAAAAAAACTCCATGTGAATGGAACCTTAATGAAGTAGTCAACTGAAAACACTGTACACTTACCTGGAGTTCATCGTCCAGTCTGTTTCTGAGTAGACATTATCTCCATATTTAGATTTCTCTTTATCTATTCTCTACTGTTATTTTCATTCCCATAATGCATCAGAACTGCATCACATGGGCAGCTAGAGACAGTACTGTCTCTGCCTCCTGTGAGAAAATGTTATTATTTTTCTCTTCATATTCTTTTAAATAATGTAAGAGACTATAAAGATTCAGTTATAAAGGCTGATTGTGATCTCCATCATTATAACAGACAGTAAATGTGATAGGAGCTTCTATCATCCATGTGGAGAGCTTGTGTTGCACAGTACATTCAGTTCCCCGATACAAGAATCCTGGTGCCTGACATGTTGATGCCCTTGAGAGAACAGACAGATAAGTAATTCTTTGGGGGTCAAAATGAGAATCACATGGCCCAAATTAAGTGAAGGATTCCAGTTCTGCAAGTGTTAAACACTGAACCACTGTACTGATCCTATGAATTTTTACGAGGAAAGCAATAACTAAACAAACTACGTCATACATATTAAGAGAATGCTTCTTTAAAGAGGTTGTCCAGGTAAAAATGGACAACCCAATTAAAGTTTACATAAGCTGCGGGCAGTGAAAAGAATAAAAAAAAAGTATACTCAGCTGTCCCAGTTTCTCCGGTGTCCTCCAGTGTCCTCCCATGTCATCTGCTCTTGGTGTTATGCTGAAGCCACTAATTGGGTTCAGCGGTGAAATGATGGCTTAGGCCAATCAGGGAAGGGCCTGAATGTCACCGCCTGGGACATCACGGGTCCTCATCCTGAGACCTGCTAAGGCCACTATTGGTTTTGGCAGTCACGTGACTGGTAAACCCAATCAGAATCTTCAGCACAACAGAGACCTCAGAGAGCAGACAGAGCAACTTGAACAGTTGAGTATGTATTTTTTTTCATACCCCGGGCTATGAATAAGGAGGATACTTCGAAACACGTCAGCCGGGCATATGTCATCAATATTGTTTGCCAGTAGCATGTAAACTTTTATTTATTTTTTCTATGACTACTTAAACTAAAAGTTAAGTTTTATCGGATATCACGCTCTGCTGGATCTTTTTCTAGTTTTGGATCTAAGAATACCTATGACCTTGTGCAAAGATGAAAACTACGTAGCAGAATAAGTACAGATAAATAACATGTCCCTGATACTAGATCTGTTTGTTAAAGGGATTCTTCCATTAAAAAACTATTTTTTCTAGGTAACACGTCGGAATAGCCTTTAGAAAGGCTATTCATCTCCTACCTTTAGAAGTGATCTCCGCCGCGCCGTTCGTTCGAAATACCGGTTTGTACCGGTATGTTAATTAGTTCTCTTGCAGCGATGGGGGTGGGTCCCAGCGCAGGAGATGCGATGGGGGCGTCCCCATTGCTGCTAGAAAACCGACTCCAGCGCCGCCTCTGACTTCTTCAGCATCCTCCCCTTCCTTCTTTGGCTTGACGTTGGACGCCTGCGCAGTACGTTCTGTTTGCCGAACTTCGCCGAACGTACTGCGCATGCCCGCGGTCATAGTGCCGACACCACAAGCATACTGCACAGGCGTCCGACGTCAAGCCAAAGAAGATAGGGGAGGATGCAGGAGAAGACAGAGGCGGCGCTGGAGTCGGTTTTCAAGCAGCAATGGGGACGCCCCCATCGCATCTCCTGCGCTGGGGCCCGCCCCCATCGCTGCAAGAGAACTAATTAGCATACCGGTACAAACCGGTATTTCGAACGAACGGCGCGGCAGAGATCACTTCCAAAGGTAGGAGACGAATAGCCTTTCTAAAGGCTATTCCGACGTGTTACCTAGAAAAAATAGTTTTTTAATGGTAGAATCCCTTTAAAGAGGAACTTTCACCATTTCCATCTCCTTGCAGCCTCTATAGGCGCTGTTCCACAGATTTTCGTGCAGTTGGAATTCTTTCTCTGTCCAGCTTGACAACCAACCTTTGACGGCAGAGAAGGAAGAATTAGGAACTTTGGCTGTCAACGTGCCCAAGGTAAGCGGCAAAAGTAGCATCTGTCTCTTTCCCCACTGAAAAATATATGCCATTATGACATATGAGACAACAGTTCTGAAATGTTTATGGCCAGTTTAATGCTTCACAAGGGGAATAATAGAGCGGCTATGGTATGATCCAGGACCAGGAATATGAAGGAGTTTGATGGGACTTAAAAAGTTCTTCAATACCAAATAAGACTAGTACTAGACCATTGAATTTAGAATTTACAAGTTTGCATTGGCAGCCAAGAGCCTCAAGTTACGTCATTGCTCTTCATGAGGTTATGTTATATAAAGCGTACTCAAAATCAATTTTTAAAAAATCTCATTCACATAGTTTTAAAATCTGGCCACGGTGGTTTTTCTCTTACAAAACAGAAAATGTGAACTTGTTCTAAATGTGTTCAGCTCTACATTTCCTGACAAATGTCTGATCCTGCCCAAAAGATATTAGTAAATTGGGGAGTCTGTAAGGAGTTTTTTTTAAAAATAGTTGTTAAGGGATTTTCGGATACATATACTTTAATACCACTTACCTGAGGTTCCCAGTCTTATCCCTTTTATTACTACTTTCAAAGTGTGCCAAAAGAAGACTGCACATGGGAGATCAGAGCAGACAGAGCAGAGATCCAGATGTACCTTAAGAGATAGAAAAATTATAGAGAAAAGGTAAAGTTTCATTTAAGTAGTTCCCTCATTGCATAAAAAAACCTGACGTGTAAAAATCTTCTGTGTAAAAGGTACAATGAAACCAATACTTTTTCATGTTCATAACTCCTTCAAACTAAAAAAAAAAAATGGAGTCTACTGGTGTAGGATTTAAATAAAGAACTCTCTAGACAAAAGAAATAAAGTTGGAAGTGGAAAACCTCTTTCATATGTTTCATAAGATACCCTTACATTTTAAAGATTTTCGAACACTGGTTCATCCAATAGCTATTGTGTGCCCTGTACACATGGCTGAGCCCAGCTTTCATGTATTCTGAATGATGACCTAGGAGGAACCGCTGCCAGATCCTTCTGGTGGTAACTTATCACCAATAAGAACAAAAAGAATGGGCATCTATCTCTCTTATTGGTCGTATTAATGCGGTTAAGATGACCCTTCTGCCAAAACTTCTTTACTTTTTTGAAACCCCCCAGTAGCTGTCCCACTATCTGATCTGCGGGCCCTTCAGAAGGGGATTTTCCAGTTTATCTGGAATAGAAAACGGCATCGTATCCCCCGCTCAGTAATGCTATCAGGGAAAGAGGGGGGGGGGAGTTGGCGGTCCCACATATTTTGCATTACTACTGGGCCTCCCACCTCCGCTGCATCCCATTTTGGGCCGCTTCGAGGGCCTATACAAAATGGGTTGCAAGCGAAAAGCTTTGACTAGCACCAATTCACCCTAATTCGTTTTTGTGGCCCAGTCCCCCTCCCTCCCCTTCGGCCCCTCCTCCTAGGTCGCATTCGCTTTACACGTTCTATTTGGCTTGAATGCTCTAGACTTTTTCCCTTGGCGTCCCCACACTCCTCCATGGTCTCCTTTGTGTACAATCCACTTCTCCCTGGGGGACTCTCGGCCTCCATGTGGCGACCTTGGAGTACACTGGGTCTCTTCCATATTGCTGATTTGATTGACACATTGACTTTGGAGCTCAGGCCCTTCGACTATTTTACTTCCACCCTGCGCTTGCCAGCCTCAGAGTGTTTCCATTACCAGCAAATTGTTCACTTTGTTTTTTCCAGTTTGGCTCTCTTCGAAAGAATATGTAGAAATGGCACATCTACAACGCGCCTGATCTCGACTATCTATAGGCTCTATATCTATCATCGAAATATGGCTAAATGGTCTGAGGTATTGGGTAGGCAGCTCTCACCCAACCAGTGGCAAATTATTTGGTCCTGTACAGCTAAACCTCTACTTGTATCTCATTTCGGGAAACCCAGTACAAGCTACTCGTGCACTGGTACCATACTCCCGCCTTACTTCATTCCCTCAAACCAAGTATTTCCCCCTTGTGCTGGCATTGTCAGACAGAGATTGGTTCCTTATGTCACGTTTTTTGGGACTGCTCCGACATACGAACCTTTTGGTTGGAGGTCCAATCTCTCTCTGATGCTATCTTTATACAGGGTGTACCACTTGACTCCTTCACCTACTTGCTTAACCTCCCCCCCCTCCCGCCAACTGGGTAATCAGACCTCTAAACTGTTTCTGTATATATGCACAGCAGCCAAGACACTCATAGCCCTTCATTGGAAGAGGACCTCTCCTCCTACTGGTGTGGATTTAATAGCAAGGGTGAAGGACATCCGCAGCATGGAGCATTTGACGGCTTCCCTCAACCACACCCTGGATGCCTTCCAGTCTGTGTGGTTCTCTTGGAACTCCTAATGTGTCCTCTGCGGCCTTTGACTCCACCCCTTTTTATTTCTTTCCTTTCTCTTCCCCTCCCCCTTATTTTTCTTTTTTTTTCAGTCTGTACTCATTGCCGATTCGATCATTGTTTGGTATTGTTTATGTTTATTTGCTTGTACCAATTTTCTGTAAAAAACTTAATAAAAATTACAGTTAAAAAAAAAGAATGGGCATTGAAATTTATCATACATAATACTTTATTCCTCCATTATATGTTGGAGGAGAATCAGGAGGCTGCCTTACAAATAAGGTAGCTGAGGGTCATGCTGGCGTCAAGACCTAGCCTCAATAGTCCCCAGGGTAAGAGGGATGACCAGACACTGCAAGGGTTGTCGAGGAGATGAGGTGAGTATAAGTGTCTCCACAACTTTCTTGGGCCTCCAAATATTATTCTTTGGAGTCTGATGAGATGGCATATAATAGTGTATACTAGCAATTGGCAAAAAGTTGGGGACAAATCCAGTTTGTTCCAAACCAGTTTTGATCATTTTGAGCTCTAATGTGTGTGGGAAACTTTTATTAACTAAACTATACAAAACAAACATGACCTTCAGCCAGCCCAGTAAAGAGGTTGAAATAAGCTCTTCCGACAGCATTACATTGGTATAGGCAGAGGGTGAGAGCAATGGATACTGCAGTTATTACAGCAATACCCTGATGTTAGACATTGTAAAACTTTTCAAAAACATCCACAAGAGCAATCTGAAGAACAATAGGAGTGGTGGAAGACTCAAGCAGATGGGAGTCTAGGGTAGATTGTAATAGTGTTGAATAATCTAAACTGAATATTATCACTTATAGACTAGTATTCTGGTTGTATCATTCAATTGAATGTCATATAGATAGGTCAAATGCAGAAAGCTTGAGAAGAAGAAGAATAGGCAAACAGTGGTAAATAGAGAAGAGGACACTAAGGTAAAGAGGCTGGCGACAGAAGGCAAAGAGGGAGGATGAAGTTTAGATGGAATTGGACACACTGGCTAGTCAGTAGACAAATAGCCAAGTGCAAGAGTATTGGCGCCTACAGAGGAAAGACAGTATAGAAACCAGGTCTGGAAGGATTATTTTAGACATTACTTGGTTTGTATTTACTTTGTAAGTGATCTGAAGAGCAAGTAGTAAAAGAAGTATATACTCAGCATATACTTCTTGTTCACATAGAGCAGTAACAATATTGGATTGAGGATTCAGAAGAAAGGTATTGGTAAATGACATAGGTTAAAGAAAGATGGCATGGCAAGAAACAGGAAAGAAACCAACAAAATTATCAGGAATGAATCAGGAATAAATAGGAACTTTCCAGAGGAAGGGTCCAAGCTGACAGTGTATCATGGGCTAAAGGAATTGCTGGCAATGTAAATATTCAGTATTTAGATGGAATACGGTAGACTGGTAATGGTGAAGAAACGGAAGTACCTGAAGGTATTAATAATTTCTTAAGAGGTTAATGATTGTGAGAGGAGAAGTAAGACATTGAGGAAGTAAAGGGACTATTCTGAGATCTAGTAAAATCTTTTCATATATGATAAATCATCTTTGGTTTTGATACATCATAGTTCTCCAGTCCTGGGATATTCTTCAGTAATCTAAGCCCACCATACATAGATAGTTGTCAGACAATTGCTTGTTCAGCTATCTCACCAGACTCTTCCATATACAAACACCCTTGGCTTGGCTGACTGGTACATATGTATCAAACTGGGAGAGCCAAAAAGTGAATTAGCTATTAAAACTATTTCTATGATATTACCTTAATGTACTCACTATAAATCACACTTTCTGCTGCAAATGTAACTTTAATCAACGCCGCACCTCCCATGAGGCGACCTGAAGCGAGCGCTTCAGGTGGCGCTATGCCAGGGTCTCAGGGAGGGCGGCATTTTTGATTACCTAAGCCAGTCCAGGACAAGCTGTCCTGGACTGGCTTAGCACCGAGCGGTGGTTTGGGGAGGCCACTGGAGCAGCGCTGCTCCAGCAGCCTCCTCTCACGCTCAGGCAGAGAGCAGGTCGTCTCTGTGCCTGCTCTCCACCGGAGAACGGCGCTAAGCCCCGCCCCCTGTACTTCACCATGCCCTCGCCGCTCCGCCACGCCCCCTCCGCTCCGCCCCCTCCTCCCAGCGGGGGGGGGGGCGGCTTTCTGTAGCTCGCCTCGGGCAGCGAAAGGGGCAGGTTCGCCCCTGACTTTAATGATCTATTTCTGACAGGCACAACACAGTCATATTTTAGGGCTCCTGTGAAATCTACTACAGAACTGAACATACAAATCTGTAAAATCATGATCTCTGTAAAGTAGACCCCAAAATGGATCTATATTGCAGTCCACAAAAATAAGCCTTTGTGGGAATTTGTTATGGCAATTTATTATTCTTTAGACCAAATATTGGTGCAAATTCCAAAGAAAATCTACATCTGCTTTCTCAAAGTGGGCATAGACGTCAATTTCTATCGCAGCGGCAGACAAATGTCCCAAATTAGTAAGAGCATCTCTTATAAATCAAAGCATGGATTAAGAGTGCCATAGGAATTTCTTGTCTTAACAGAGTCCTCTTGTAGTCTTGTCTTAGGCCTTGTTCACATCTGTGTTGATAATCTGTTCAGGGGAGTCCGCATGGAAACTCCCCTGAATGGATTACCGAACGCATTGGCAAGCGGGGTGCAGTAAAAGCACTTGGACTCCATAGACTATAATGAGATCTGTGTGCTTTCCGCTGGGACTCCACATGAGTCATACGGACAGGAAAGTAGATCGTGAACTATTTTTCTGTCTACATGTTCCGTGCGGACACCGCACGGAAAGCACACGGACCCCATTATTATCTATTGGTCCGTGTGCTTTCACTGCACACCGCTTGGCAATGCGCTCGGTAGTCCGTACGGGGGGGGGTTCCCATGCAGACTTCCCCGAATGGATTACCAACGCAGATGTGAACCAGGCCTTAGTTGACAATGTAGATAAACTAGACAGAAGTTCTCTTGTCGGTATGCAGATCTAAAACAAGAAGAAATTAATTGTATTCTGTCTTGATACTTCTTATTAATGAAATGATAAGCACATCATACATTAGTTGTTTTATTCATGAGCACATTAATATTTGATGTAAGGCCACAAAGATTTGGTTAAAAATGTGCTTTTTTTATCTTGTTTTTCTATTTCTTTTGTTCTGATGTAATTTCATTTTTCTTTTTCGCGAAATAATAAAATCAAAGCTGGGATGAGAACGCTGTGTGCTGTCTGCTGTAGACTCTGGAGTGTTAACGGTGATGTCACGGCACAAGTGTTCCCTGGCATGCTGTTTAAGTAAAATTTATCAATTCTATTGGTTCCCGCTGCTAAGAGTGCTTGACTGTGCTCTCCTGCTGAGTGACAAAGCAAATGTTTCAGCATTAGATCAGCCAGTGATCAGCGGCGCTGATAGGGAAGAGATAAGGCAGTCACTTGATTACTCTTACACTCAGGATCATTATGGTTATCTGAAAGCTACAACACTTTCCACCTTCCCTTGCACAGCTGCTCCAAGAGCTTCGCTTTACTTGCCACTGAACCTGCCATAAAGGCTTGGGAGCCAAGGGCTCTGATTCATGAGATTATGTTCTCGTCATCATTAAAAAGCCTTTGATTGTGTGAGGCAAGAAGGATTAAAAACAGATTTCATGACATTCTTGAAAGCTAAAGCCCGGCTACCTCCAAAAGCAGAAAAACTTAACTGGTGGTTGCCTGACCTATTGTTGAGGGTTTTAGACCGATAAGAAGTTTCTATTAGCAATACAAAAAAAGCTTAAAAAATTATTACCCTTACTACCGTGTTTCCCCGAAAATAAGGTCTTATATTAAATTCTCGCCCGAAATATAGGTCATGTCTTATTTTTTGGGGGGTGTCTTATGGAGCGGGGGACAACCTGCTCCATAAGACATGCAGGAGGTTAGGCGAGGGGAAGGGGGAGGTAGGCTACTTACCTTCCCCATCTTCATAGCAGCGCTGGTGCTGCTGTTGATCACGGCGGCGGAAGTGGTGGGCGGGGCTTAGCTAGGCTGCCAGCAGTTACCAGGGAGCCTCTTTCTGGGCATTGCAGCCAGCTGAATGCTGTGCAGTGTGTTCCATGTGCCGGCTGCTGCCTCTGCTGTAATACTGGCTGCTGAGGGATGAGCTGGGAGAGCCAACTCCCCGCAGCATATGCACAGCGAGCATCTCCCAGCTCATCCTTCAGCAGGGACAGTGGATACAACCTACGGTATCACAGCAGAGGCAACAGCCGGCTTTCCTGTGCACACAGAACATCGCGCACAGTGTTCAGCAGGCTGAAATAGTTTTTGGGGGATGCCTTATTTTCAGTGGTGCCTTATATTAGGCAATTAAACAAAAACCTCCCCCATGCCTTATTTTCAGGGGATGACCTATTTTCGGGGAAACACGATATCAAATATATTCTTACCGATAATGGAAAATATTGCAGTCCTAGAAATACAGCACTGTGGTCCAGATTTACTACTGTGGTTATGACCATGTGGACGAACTTGTTAGGTGTGTGAGAGAATTAGGAGTCATAAAGTGTCAAAAATGTGCCATAATTGTGTTGTATAATTCTGACTTTAAGCCAACTAAAAAGGTGGTATAAACTGAGACAGTCTAAAGATATGCCAGATTTAATGTCCAGCATCAGTCACTGTGGCAAATCTGGCGCATATTCAGGATGCCTGTCTACGTTTACACTCTCTGTTAGTAAATCTGGGGCTATGTGGTCACATCCTCTCCTTGCCTGCAATTGCCATATTGCTGATAGGTTTGTCCATTCCAGTATTATCACTATTACTCGTGATGTATGTGTGCTGATTTTGACGCTGAATCCGCCTCAAAATCAGCCTCCAAAAAAGCCTCTCAATAGAACTCTGATTTAGAATATAGGGCAGAATGGTGGCTCCTTGGTTAGCTCTGTAACCTTGCAGTACTAGAGTACTAGGTTTGAAGTTGACCCAGGAAAATATCTTCAAGGAGTTTGTACGTTCTCCCCATATTTGTGATGGATTCCTCCCACATTCCAAAGACATACTAATAAAGAAAGTAGATTGTGAGCCCTATATGTCACAGGGACTGACAATGTCTAGAAAGCAAAATAAATAAACAATAGTCCCAATAGTTCTATACTATAGAAATTTTACCATTCTACTCAGCAGTCCATAGGATACCTGCCTATATAAATGTCACAGGGAGTATTGGTCCAAGATAAAGCCTGAGTAAGGCCGTTTTAGCACATTGGTGAGCCCAATGCAAAGGTTTCATAAGTGGCCCCCTACCATCACCACCACTTAGAAATACATCTGACCTGCACAAATTATAATGACCCCCACATAGTATAATGTCCCTCAGTGACCCTCACACAATATAAAGCCTATATTAGTAATATTATGTTATTAATTTATTAGATTTGTTACATAGCTTACTGCATATTTATTTTTAAGAAGGGAGATACTATATTTATCAAATATAGGTGGTATTCATGAAATAGGGGTGTTAGACTGATATAACACAATTCTTGTATATAAGTGAGATACACCACAACTATTAAGAGACTTGGCGACAAAAATCTCTGGCTACAGCTTATTCCTCAGGGTAAAAAAAAAGGGGATTGGGCGATGAAATTCAACAAGCGCCCATGTATGTATGATAATTCACCAATTAATCGACCTTGACTGTAATGTATATGGGAGCCCTAAGACAGGGCAATTTAGCAGCCAATGGTTGGGAATGTTTTGGAGTTTGTTACCCCTCCATGTCCTCTGCATCGGCCTGTGTATTGAGTCCAGTGCAGAACAGTCACTTGGCACCTTTGCCAGCCGATTAGCACTATTATTAAGATAGATCTATTCATCTAATATTAGTCTTAATTCCTTCTTTTTCCCAGATTTGTTAGTGTACTTTCTCAGACAAACACAGACAGTACCAACATACAATATAGTAAACCTGTCTATTCCGAAGACATCTTCATATTTAGGACCTTGACCATCTAGATGATGTAGATGATGGATTTATTACCATGACCTGTAAGAAAATAAAAAAATAAAATAAAACACATTGCAGCCGAGCCATTGTAACTACTAACTAGCCATTGTGAATGCAGATTAGTGCTAAATGCCAACTTCTAGGTTTTGTGGCAAGTATAGCTAAAATATGGCAAGCTGTGATCCGGGAGCAACTACTGTAACTTACTTAAATAATCTGGGATTTTGTGGGTCCACTAAAGTTTAAAATAGATAGATAGATAGATAGATAGATAGATAAATATTAGAGATGAGCGAACAGTAAAATGTTTGAGATTCGATATTCGTTTCGAGTAGCCCCTCAAAATTCGACTACTCAAATCGAATATCGAACCTTATTATAGTCTATGGGGGGAAAATGCTCGTTTTCAAGGTTAGGCAACATTCGATCAAATTATACTTACCAAGTCCACGAGTGAGGGTCGGGCTGGATCCTCCGAGAAGTCTTCTCCGTGCAGTGTCCCTGCGGCGTCTTCCAGCTCTGAATTCACTCTGCCAGGCATCGGGCCTGGGCAGAGCCGACTGCGCATGCCCGCACTACAAGTGGGCATGCGCAGTCGGCTCTGCCCAGGCCCAATGCCTGGCAGAGTGAATTCAGAGCCGGAAGACACCGCGGGGAAGCTGCACGGAGAAGACTTCTAAAGGTAGGAGAACCAGCGTTGATTGGCCGACTGTATAGCATTCGGCCAATCAATGCTGGTTCTGCATCGAACTTTTCCATTTGAATAGTGAGTAGTACTCGATCGAGTACGAGTATTTCGAATACCATAGTATTCGATCGAATACCTACTCCATCGAATACTACTCGCTCATCTCTAATAGATATTAGATAGACAGAAAAAATTCTTGCCAGATGAATCAGATATGGTTTACATAAAATTCTACTACCTTTTTTTGCCTATTCTGAGTACAACTAGAGTTACGAAAAAATGTAAAGGATAAGGTGGCACTACTGCATGCACACAAACTATGCTATGGGAGGTCAGGGGTAAATTCCATATACTTCACTGGTGGTGCTCACAGCAAGTAAAAAAGTCCATATACAGTCCAGAAAATAGAAAAAGCTGGACACTCACCGTTGGAAGAGTATAAAAATATTTCAAACTTTTATTTCAAACATCCATGTAAAATACAATACGGGAGGAGGCACGCCTGGGAGAGGAGAGCGACAGCCGTTTCATGCTGGTAGCATTTTTTCAAGCACAACAACAACTTGTTGAGCTTGAAAAATTGCTACCAGCACGATACGGCTGTCGCTCTCCTCTCCCAGGCGTGCCTCCTCCCGTATTGTATTTTACATGGATGTTTGAAATAAAAGTTTGAAATATTTTTATACTCTTCCAACGGTGAGTGTCCAGCTTTTTCTATTTTCTGGACTACAACTAGAGTTTACTACAGATCTTGGATGTGATGACAATATTTTTGCTGCAATTTATCTATCATATGAATTTTTTTTTTTGTTTAGGTTAACACTAGCTATGAGTGTGTTACATCCCCGATCAGAAGTATAAAAGTCAGGCCTCTTTAACATCTGTGATAGTAATCCACTTGTGGAGTCTACATGGGGTCCCCCCTGAATAGAATACCAAATGCATTGGCAAGCAGCGTGCAGTGAAAGCACATGAGCCCCATAGACTATAATGAGTTCCGTGTGCTCGCTGCGTGCTGCCTGCACAAATCATGCGGACAGTGCAGTACTTCGCAATCTACTTTCATGTCCACATGATTCGTGCGGGCAGTGCGCGGAAAGCACACGGACCCCATTATAGTCTATGGAGACCATGCGCTTTCACTGCACACCACTTGCCAATGCGTTTTGTATTCCGTTCAGCGGGTCCCTATGTAGACTCCCCGAAAGGATTACCAAATGCAGGTGTGAATCAAGGGTAATGGCAAGTTTCCATGGCAACTGGACCGTCCTCTCTCCAGGCTGCATTTCCCACTTTTGAAAGGAGATACGGTACAATTATTTTAATTAAAAATTAAAAAAAAAAAAAAAAGATTAAAAAGTTGGCACGATTGTACCACAATATACAAAGTATGGACAGGTGTGCAATTTTTTGCACACTATAGCGTTTTTTTTTTTTCTAATCCTGCCCAACTCATTTATATAATTTAAAGTGCTGAAATATGGATTTATATCACATTTACTTTTTATTTTACGTATTTATTTTGTACTCGAAAAATTGACCCAGCTCCAGCTACATACATAAAATCCGAGTTTTAATTTCTCCTTTCATAAGCCAAAATTCTCTATATTTTATCAAAATCAGTAATGTGACCCCCGACAAGTAAAGTGTAAAGGAAATAGGACACAGTGACCATGCATACAGATTGCTGGTAATGTGTAGCCAGTGGCTCTATTAGCTTTAAAGTAACTAAAGCAAACTGGAGTCATTTCTCAAACTGGTGGGAATGCGTCTGACAGTAAATCATTTGTTAACTTAAGAAATATTTAACAGCGCTACTTCTTACAAACACCTCCGAAGCACTGATACAGTACAGTCCAGCGACCAATCAATATCGCAAAAAAAATGGCATAAAAGGAGAAGAAAAAAAAGAAAAGCAGAAGGGAGAGAAAAAAAACGAGTATACTACGCAGGACAGCGGGAATGTGTTTATTTTAACACGCAGATGCACAATGAGTCATTTCCTTTCTGAAAACGCTTTAATCATTTTACTGACATTCGCAAAATGAAACCTATAAAGCCGTAAGTGCTGTATTATACACAAGTGATTTCTGTCAGCGAGTCTTACGAGCAGAGCAAAGACTGAAGACGACATTGTGTTTGGTAAACACGTTGTTTATTTCTCTAACAGGTGTCCTAAAGCACAAGTGACACACAATTACATTTATGTGCATGGGGATTAGGCCATGATGAATGAGTTTACCAAATAATTTTTAATGTTACGGCGTTATGACCATCTTTTGTCATGAGAATGAGCTGAGAGTATTGTTTGGTTTTATAGATAGATATACTTTGGAAGAGTAAAGGTGTTGGCGATGGGTTTTACTGTACAAATGACAAATGAGTTAGGGCATGTCATAATAACAGAAGAACAAATGTGGATTTCAGCTAAAAAGAGGATGTTCTTTACTTGATACTTTTGTCTTCCATAGTTTATTGCTGTTGTGTCACATTGCTTTTATGTTATTATGTCAAAGCCATCACTGTAAAAAGTCATCAGCATTATAAGTCATCATTGTCATAGATAACATTTACTATATCAATGTGAGCATGTCATGACATTACTGGGGCACTTCTGCTACGACCATAGTGAAAGATTCTGTCCAACTCTAAAAATATTTATAATTCACTAACAGCAATTTCTATTCATCAGTTCTTACTACTTGGCTGTTTCCTAGACTATCTCCATTAAGATAGGGCCATGTGAGTACAATTTAGCTGCTGCACCTTCAAGGAGTCTAAGGTCCCAAGCATACAACCAAGTGTGATTTCAATGTGGGGCCAAGTTTACAGAGAAATGTGAGTGTCATCAGAGTGATAGATTCACGTCATGAAGGCTTCCAATCCATTCTATTCCGATTATATGGGTGATTATATAGCAGGTTCTATCCTGCCTCATGTCACGTGACAAAATGAATTGGAAGCCACCATAGAGGTGAGTGCTCAGATGCCAACATTTTGGGTGTTCACCATCCATAAACCACTATCACAATCTAACAGTCTTACTCGCCTCCCCTGGGTTCAATCATGGCATCCTCTATGAGCCTCTTCCAGTCTCCTGTATTATGAAAGCCGCCACCAGGGATTGTTGAGGTCAGTGCTAGGGTCACATGGAGTACGCCTGTGCCATGGCATTTAGATGCAAACTCAATCAAAGGTCTCAGTGGTCCCCAAATGAAGCCCGAAGAGAACAGCAAGGCACCAGCGGTTGCCACAACAGAGTGCAGGAGAGGTGAGTAAAATTATTATGTTTACTGATTTCCCTTGGATCTCCACTTATTCAATTCTCTGGGGTCAGAAGTTTCACCAGAGTATCATAACAGCAGTTCCAGTTCAGACTGAACAAGTTTGCTCTAAAACAATACAGGTGGGCAAACCCATGAATACTCAAGGAAACAAATCTTATGAGGTTCCTTCATCTCTACTTGTACACTTGGTTAAAAAGTGTAATCTGTCTCCAACTATATTGGTATTGTGTCAATTTAGCAGCACTTACAGTAAGTTATGCTGCTCGTCTCAGTCTCTAATATCCATCTCAGTCTCTAATATCCATCAGATTTTTATGAAATATTCGGGGTCAGGCGGAGATCTTCTTTAGGAGATCAAGAATATAAAACCAAACTTGAGATCAAGAAAATTCTAGATCTGTTTATAATAGTCATTGTCATTCAGGGCATAACAACCCTATGGATGTAGCTACAGCCATTTGTGCCGCCAGTAATGACTGCTACAATTGAACTAAAAACTGAATGACCTCAGCAATGAACATCAGATTAATGATGCTGTTTATTCGCCTCAATTCTAAGTTTATAGCTACAATTTTTACTGTGACTAAGGAATAATCCATTATACACTGCTGTATGCTTCAAATAGGTAGACGGTCTTGTATCCGAGAGCAGATTTTGATCAACGCCTTTCACAGTGGACTTACTAGCCTATGTACTATATTTAACTTAAATGGTGGTGCATGTATGTAGAAGTGGCTGGGGCTGCGCTTGTAGTTTATAGGGGCCTTGGAAATCTTTAACTTAGAATGTGAGTTTTATAATTAGTGCTAAGTTCATGAGGTCAGTGAACAAAGACATCTTAATGCTTCCAACACTGCCATCAAAATACTAAAGGAAATTAAATCAAGCTCAGGACTTCTTTAAGCATACATACATACATACTACATACTATATACATGATTCAGAAATGTGAGAAGATCCTTATTCATATGCACTAGAAACAAAGGAAAAGTAGAAATAAAAACCAAATAAAAAATTTCATCTTTACTTAGTGTGTTCTTATCAACTTCTTAGTTTTCAAAAAATAAGACTGGAAGGCACCAAAGCTTTATTTTACTGGAAACCTTCAAACAAGTCAGACAAAATAGTGCAGCATGTGCCCAATAGAATTGCAGAAAATCACCGAAATGTGTTATAGTCTGTTGAGCACTTTTGATGTCCATAATGTAATGGATTTAGCAATGCTAAAAAATTTTGTTTTGCCCCATGATAGGGAAAAATAATTGAAATGAAAAATACCGATGTGACAACCGGTAATAAAAGTCTATGTTGTGATTCTGTGCTATATCATGATATGTATTCCAAAAGGGTGCCATTAAAAATATAACTCATCCACCAAAAAATAAGTCCTCATATGGCTACAATACAGGAAAAATTAAAAAAAAAAAATAGATTGATCACAAATTGCTTTTCTCTTAAGACACGAAATAGGCTGGTCCTTCCGGTATAAGGGGTTTTGTGCCATAATGTATTTATGTAGAGAACAGGATATCATGCACTTTTCTATTATGCATTTATTTAAAAAGTTTCCATACACATTTTTATTATATCAGTGTAGCTGTCTGTCACTAAAAAATAAAATGGTAAATTGTTAGCCCTGTGAAATGAAAAGAACTAAACATGAGATCTGCCATGTGACCATTACACAGATCATAGACCCCTGGAATTCGGTTAATTGTCCAAGAGACAGATTGATAGCAGTGTATTGAGAAGCAGAACATACACAGTATTACTACAGCGTCATCTCATCATGTCTATGAAGATGAAAATGTTATATTCTATATTCCTGTCCCTTGAAATAAGTTTTTTTTTCAATTAACTTTATTAACACCATGACCTAGAAACAGACACATTGCAAATCAACTAGAGACAGGTAGCTATGTAAATTCTCACACAGCCCAGTATTTCTAATAAAGATCTGTTTTCACCATTAGTCCTATTTAGTCCTAGTCCATCCTGTGCACCAATCAAACAAATGTATGTAACCCAGTTGCTCACTAAATGCCAGGGCGGGGGTTACATCATGTGACACGTGACTGAAGCCATATTTAGCCCTATTTTGATAGTCCAAGGATGTACTACACTGGACTGATTCATGGGATATACCATTCTACTGTTTGGAAAGGGATCTGAACTGATTTAATAAATGTATATGAGAAGAAATGCAAATACATGTATATTAGAAATCTGTATGAGATCCCGTTCTGTAGACAAATTTGAAAAATAAAAAATGTACCGTTAATACCCCTTTAAGTTGTAGATCACAGCAATATTTGGTACCTGCAGCATCTGACTTGTATCACCATACCTGCAAGGCATTAGCAAATATGGCCCATGACAGGAGAAGTTCCTATATCATCATATTCTTACATGCGGCATATTTGCAATTTATATCTAGTCCAAAGCCAGCTAAACACTCAGAAAAATCACTGATGCCTGCAGTCAGTGAGATAAGTTCAATGTCAGACAAGCTTCTTTGTCATCACTGCATGTTCTGCAGCAAATCTCCAGTCATTCACTTTTTTCAGTAAAGGAAGAATCCGGTGATAGCAACATAATGGAATATTTTCTTTTTTCAATGCTAAGAATCTCATCAGCCCAATTCTTGGGATAGCTTTACGTATTGCAATAATGCATTGAATTCTGTTGTCTTACCTGTAAAGACTCACAAGCACCCACTTTAGATAAGAAAGTGATCATACAATGGCAGTGTAGATATTCCAAAGAGTTATGGTATTGCAGGCTGCCATGTAAAACCTACACTATAGTGTGTTATATTATAATTTTTGCATTCTTCTTTCTATTTGTCTATGTTAATTTCACGCCAATATCTAATAATCCCCGCATCCTCCACCATCAGGAGCTATAGGCAAACAAGTTATCACATCACTAAATTATACATATTATCAAAGAATGTAAAGGAGAGAAGAGATTGTCCATAAAACACGTCTACCAAGGCTTATTCCTTTAATAGTTACCTTGTGCTAAGATCAAGCCATTCCCAAACTCCAGCGTTCACCAGATTGTAGTTAACTCCTGCAGAAAAGCACACAGTATAGTGGGTCATATAGGCCTGACATTGGGAACACTTTCATGTACTATAATAATCAGGAATAGCAACAAGACTCCATAAGATTTTAGGAACCTATACAACACCCTATTATGTATCAGTCTGAAACATCATCAGAAAATCAGCACAATATATTCTAATAATAATAACATTGCTATTATGCAGATGAAACTGAATGTGGGCATTCTCCAGGGGACAAGAAAATTCCCAAGGCTGCCCCTCCGGGCACTGCCCGTAACAACATGGGCTGTTCAAAGCCTCTGTGACTAGGAGAAGAAAATCTCAGCGGTGAGAAATTGAAATCCCCTATGGCCGTCTTTTCTCTTCACAGAATCCAAAGGGAACAATTCTAGTAATAGGTATGAGGGAATTGCTGATAATGCAAACCCCTAGGGTTGGCTTTCCAGAATGTGATTTTTTTTTTTCTGAGTTATTCAATGCATTTCTTGGAAATGACGATGCATTAATATACTCGAGATTAGCAAGTGTCTTCACACAGCAAAGTTTTAATTGGTAAAAACATTTTGGGTCTCACTGAGCCCCAAATCAATCACTAGAAACAGGAGACCCCTTCTCATATTACAGGTCCAAGGTAAGGAGGGATTTGACTAAATGGAGAGTTCAGATGCTCACTGCTACTTAGCTCAAAATCTAGAAAATACATGGGACCAGGCAGATCCTGAGAATATGACATAAAGAGTATGTACAGTGAACCCCTTCTAAAAGACCACCTGAGAAAGCTGCCCCTTATCCAGGTCAGATATTCTGTGACAGTCGTATCATAGATTACGCTGGGTTCACACCTGCGTTCAGGGTCTCCGTACTATGGTTTCCGTCTTCTGCATGGCAGAAGACGGAAACCATAGACCGGGTCCGGCCGTGCGCGGCAGTGAGCGTTTTAGGCTCTCCGCCGCGAAACCGGATTTTTTTATCCGGACACAGAGTAGTGCATGTCCGACTCTGTGTCCGGATTATAAAACCCGGTTTCGCGGCGGAGAGCGCAAAACGCTCACTGCCGCGCACGGCCGGACAGCTTTCTCACCCATTCAAATGAATGGGTGAGAAAGTCTCCTGCAGGTTTCCGTCTCCTGCATCTGTTTTATGCAGGAAACGGAAACCTGCAATAAGGACCCTACAACGCAGATGTGAACGAGCCCTTACATGTACTGGACATCTTCAGGATCACTGTCACACTAACACGTAGTATGTTACTAAATAATATTAAGGCTAGTTGACATCACTTTTAATAATTGATACCCTGTTTCTATTCAGCAAGTCATTACAAAGTGACATTTCTTCAGAGCACCCTATTAGTAATCTGTGTGCCCTATAGATTAACGTTGTCAGCTTGAAGAGCGTTTTCTATTCCCAAAAATAAATATCAGCCAAACACATTAGATCAGGGTTTCCTGGGCCCACCATGGAAAATAACTCATCAGGGCCCGCTGTCAATCCATTCACTTCCACTTGTAACTACTTTTTAATCTTTGATTTTATCCTTGAACATTCTGGATATAACTTTAATAAATTCTACATAATTAGTGAATTAACCCATAATAAAATTACCCAAAAGGTAAGTGATTTGCTCCAAATGTGATTGTATTCTGATGGGCTATTACTGTATTAAAGCCTGGGCCCATTGGAGAATCCTCAGTTACTCTGGTCGACCAGTCGGGCACCGCAACCCAAAATTATGCAAAGTTTACACACTTCACCTCATGACGCATAAATGCCACTTTCTGGTCTAGGATCGACATGTTTTTAACTCTTCATCTGAAAATACAGAAAAAAATAGTGTGTAAAAACATTATATAGTAAATATAATGATTATATGAATAATTAGGAATTAACGGTATATGTTAAGGACAATTCAATATTATATATGATATGTAGGAGGTAACTTGTAGACTAAAAATGAATACTTGTCAATAAACATATACAGGTAGAATCAGTCTGTCCATATACTCTAGGCTTCGTCCAATCTGATCATATCTTTATCAAGGTGGTAAGTGATCTGATCAACACATTTCAACAACCTCTCTAGGACCTCCAATCACAGATTATAGGTTACCGTATACTATGGCTATATATATTCTACCAAATACATGTGAGAAGCAGATATGGGGGACATACAGTATGACTGCTCAATACTTACCTTCTATATCAGTCACTTGTAGTAGTCCCAGTAAGACAAGAACTGATGTGGTGTAAGACAGAACTTCACTTTGCTAAAATTCTGAAGTACACTACCGAAAAGATTCGACTAGCTGAAGTCCTTGTATGGCCCCATCATTTTCTCATCAACTTCTCAACTGGTATTAAATTCTGCAAAAGAAATATTTTTTTGTAACATTTAAGCAAGACTTGGATTATGGACATATTACCAAAGAAAGTATCAATAAAAGCCAAAAAAAAATGTATACCTTTAGAAATCAGAAAATGATCTGATGGTCTAAAAACATCTTCATCTAAACACTTTGAATATAGTAATGTATTATCTATATAGTGCCAACGTATTGCACAGCACTTTACAAATAATAGGGTTCATGTGTAGACAAAATGAGACATTAAGGTGGAATAAATCAACTCACATAATAGGAGTGAGAATCCAGTTCACAAGAGCTTACAATCTATGAGGTATAGGACAAGACATAAAACTGCTTATATGGTGGTCCAGCTATTTTTAAGAGATAAGATTACAAAGATAAATGAAGGCATCATGCCCTGTGGGATAATGTGGGAGGGATGGCAAAGGAGCATTAGTTTGGGGAGCACAAGTGAAAAACTGTTAGATTAGGAAATGTTATAGACCTCCCCATAGAGAAATCTTTGGGATGGGATTGGGAGATTCTGATCATAGCATGTGTTAGTCTTAGATCACTGGTAGAACAGAGAGCACATTTAGAACAATAGAAGAGGAAGGAGATGCAAGGATGTGCCAGGCTATGGAGAGCTTGTTCACTTGTGCACAGAGCCAGATTGGTAGTACACACGTTAAGCCATATTTTCTTTCCTAACTGAGAATGCCCTTGTACATATGGGGCTAAATTTATTAAGACTGGTGTTCAGTACTCCAGTCTTAATGATTAACAGTGTTAGAGTCAAAGCTATCAAAATTTTTAAGAAGTATGCCTCTCAAATGTACTGCATCTTGGGTGGTCTCTGTGCTAGAATTGGAAACCTAAACCAGCTAGGAGCTAGAGTAGATTTTAGATGTTATTTACCCTACCTATCTGGCAATAATGTTACAATTGGCCACTCACAGAGCCCCACTCAATACCCTTCCTCCTCTTATAGTTACATAGTTACATAGTAGATGAGGTTGGATGAAGACATCAGTCCATCAAGTCCACCCTATAACCCTACAATCCCCTACAGTGTTGATCCAAGGGAAGGCAAAAAACCCCATGATGCTCATGCCAATTGCCCTATTTCAGGGGAAAAAATTCCTTCTCGACTCCAAATCTGGCAGTCAGTATGAAAACCCTGGATCAACGTGTCCTTAAAATCATCATCCCCTGACGAAGCCATATCGGCGAAACGTGCGTCGGAGCACGTACATTTGTGGTAAGGTCCCATTATAATTTACTAAAGGTTCTTTTTTTCCTGTGGGTCTACTTTGGTGATGTTTGGAACTTGACCAGGTTTTCTTGTGCTTCACTATTAGACTTTGCCTTGTTCATTACTATGCACACACTTAGTCACTTTTCTTTACTGCTATCTGTTTCAGAAACGCTGATGTTCTATATATCCATTATATATATGTGGCTGTTACATTGTAGACCCTGCACCCCAATTATATGGTTTTGGTTGAGAGGTTTATGGTTTATTTTTACAATCATGCTAGATTGAGACATTGTCTCTTGAATCATTTAGAGCAGCATTGTATGTTTATTTATGCCCCGCACCGGTATGATCCATGCACCTTCCACATTGTTTCTCTGGTAGTTTTGGTTCTCCTGTCTTATATGTAACTTATTTGTATTCATTTTGTTACTTTGTTTTTTTATTTTTATTAATTATTTCTAATAAACTTTATTCTTTTATGAATCTTTTCTTTTTCACAACATTATTTGCACTTAAAATCTAGAGTCCATAACCTGTAATATTGTTCTTTTCAAGAAAGGCATCCAGGCCCTCTTTGAACTTGTATACCCCACCTACTTTTAATAAAAGTAGCAAGTACAACACAAACAGGGAAAATATTATTTCGCTGTGATATATTTGTACATAAACAACAAATATTTTATTAATAATTGTCAGATTATCAGGATTCCAGTTGTTTGGGGCCAGAATCCAAGACTCACATAGGTCATCCACCAAATAAATCTGACCTCGTACAACTAGGATATTTGATCTCAGTTGACAAGTGACCTGCTGTAAGCGTATTTTACATATAGAAATTATAATTTACATATATTATGCATCATTTATGAGTGTTTGTAAGGATCATATTGTCCATATAAATGAGCCAAGGGAGATACTGAACAACAAAAACACTGTTCATCGATGACTGTTCATTCATACCTAAAAATCAGAGCACTCATCTAGGGTCCTCCTTCCGCTCACTGGTGACACCGCTACTAGAATAATTGTATATTGATGATCACTTTGTGCTAATTGGCCTTGAAGTTCATCAGTAAATCAGCAATGCAGACCGCGTTCTTTCTATGAGGCCAAGATGACGACCATCCATTACAAAGTAAGTCTGTACCTCTGAGCGTCAGCTACCATTAGCTTATTAATAACTCATTGATCTCAATGATGGGGGAAGCCAAAAAGATCCTGTAAAACAAGACTAAAACTCAGTCTGACAGTTTACTGGGATAAACTGAGGCCATGTAGTCAAGAAAGCCTCAAAATTTACCATGGTAGCACATGCTTGCATCAAGTTAGGCGCTGTATTGAGATAGTCAGGACCTATAAGTATCTGGGTGTGCTCCTCAATAATAAACTAGACTGGGCTGATCACCTGGAGGCGCTGCACAGAAAGGTCCACAGCAGACTCTACCTGCTCAGGAGGCTGAGGGCCTTCAGAGTCCAGGGGACACTTCTTAGGGCCTTCTTCAACTCTGTGGTTGCCTCCGCCATCTTTTTCGGTGTGGCCTGCTGGGGAAGCAGTATACCAACCAGGGACAGAAATAGACGACAGGCTGATCAGGAGGGCCAGCTCTGTCCTGGAGAGCCCCTTGGACCCAGTACAGGTGGTGGGTGACAGAAGGATACTGTCTGTGGTGACCTCTATGCGGGAGAACAAATCCCACCCCATGTATGAGACCTTGATGGAACTTTGCACTGTAAGTGACCGTCTGCTTCACCCCAAGTGTGAGAAGGAGCGCTATCGCAGGTCCTTCCTTCCAACCGCGACCAGGCTGTATAATCTACATCAGACCAAACGAAGATCACTCCGCACAGAGAACTAATGATTATGACGATGACCATGAGGTCTTCCTCTTTCTCTTCCATTTTTCCTTAGCTGCCATGGACTCCTAGTATATCTTCTCTTCTCAGCCTATGTGTGTCTACGTCTGTAATATATTACTGTGTATTATCCTGTATCTGTATTACTATGCTGCTGTAACATGCTGAAATTTCCCCAATGTGGGACTATTAAGGAATTATCTTATCTTATCTTTCTGTTACTTACTCCACATTTGATTGGTTTACCAATATCATATAGATATAAGTGGGGAGGAATGAATAGATGAATATATTTGATGCAACCAAATTCAAGTGTTAAACACCCTTCTCCCCCTTCTCCCCAATATGCCACTTCATGGCTGACGAACATTTAGGTCTTATGGTCATGGCCATATTATGTATGAGTTTAGTGTATGGGTATGTTCTATTAGTTGCAATATTTCTAGTGGATAATGGAGCATGTACAAGAGTGCCCGCAGTAATGGGGAGCTCCTCGACCTCTTTATACTGCAGCAAAGACTTCATGCACAAGGCTCTACCTTACACCAAAATATAAAGGGAAAAGGGGCTCATACAATGACAGCTATGGTGTGATGAAGTAGCAGACCATGACATGATTACCTTACCACCTTTTTGTATAGAAGAGGGGAAATGTGGAATGGAATGGTGCTATATAAGTAAACAATAATAATAATAATAATAAGTCAAGACTGTTGCCATATTTTTACTAATTATATACTTACATTTTCACCACTGACGTCTTGCTCTCATCTCCACTAAGTAGAGTTTACTCATTTCCAACTAGTTTGCTTTACTGGGATTCTTAAAGGGGCTTTTCATTGCAATAAAAGAATTTCTAAAATTTGAAATATATCGGCCCTAACGTAACAAAACCTTCACTTATACATTATCTCTGGTCCCCTTTCTCACCTCTCACCAATCCATGGGTCCCTGCTGCTCTCTACCTCACAATGTCCGACCCATATAGCAAACACTTAGTGATGTCTGTTCAGCCACACACTGATCCATGTGAGTCAATATTCTGGCCAGTGATTGGTTGTTTGGGCATCTCTAAGCATTACCTCTGTAGATAGTGGACAGTATGTATTTGTGAGTAAACCCTTCAAACGGTATTCAGGTAATTACAAGTTATTTCTTATCCATAGAATAAGAGATAACTGTCAGGTCAGTGTTGGACTGACTACCAGAACCCCATAATTAGAACTCTTAGAACTGAATGGATTGGTGGTGTGAATGCACAACCTACCACTACATTTATATGGGATACATGGGATCTCTGTTTTCATGATGAATGGGGGTGCCAGTGTTGGGACTCTCACTTATCAGACAGTTCTCTCTAGCCCTGTCCATAGGGCATAACATGTAATTACAAGAATACCTCTTTGGAGTCCTTTCACACAGCAGAGTCTGCTGCTGATCAAGAGGCAGATTCCTCCCCAAAATCAGTGGTAGATTTCACCCTGATACTGTCTCCCATTGTATTCAAAGTGATGGGAAAACGGCAGCAGAATTCTGTTGCTCTGCTTCGGCATTCCCCCTTATAGAGCAGATGTCCCCCTCAGATTCCTCTTCATTTTCTGCCATGTGAACCTAGCCCTAGGCTACTTATCACAATAGATACAACATTCATCTTAAGCTGCAGTAAATTACGTGGAAATTAGTAATGGTAAACTCCGCCTAGTGGAGATGATAGATGACTTGTAATACCAGAATTAGGCTACATTCACACGACAGTGATAAATGGCCGTGTGATGTCCGTTTTTTTTACGTGCGTCTCACAGCAGTATTAAATTCAGTGTCAGTGAATGGGGGCCCTTATCATGGACCGTCAAAATATAGGTCATGTCCTAGTTTTGACTGTTTTCAAAGATCCCTCCATACACTGAAATGGACATTTTTCATGGCCATTTTACACCTCAGACCTCTGACTGTAGCCTCAGAGCTTCCTGCACATACTGAGCTTCATAATAAGTCGGGATGTACTAAGCATGCTTTAGTGGTAGTTTCAGGCTGATAAAATTGTATAATTTACAATAATTATTATTATATCGGTATGACAATGGAGAGACCTCTGTATAGAAATATGGATCTAACGATATATTACGAGACTTGTCTGTACAGAATTTTGGATCTAAAAACAATCTGACGTTACAACATGGATAATAACTTAAAAGGGGGATTAAACAAATATGGAATAAACTATGAGCTGAATCGGTAAAATCTACTATTTTATAAAGACAATACCAATAAAGAGAACCTAGCATCTCAGCCTGATGTTAGAAGACAGCATACATCACAATGAGGTGCGGTGCCAAGCGGGTCACTACATCTATGCTAATTGGGGAGCATAATTGCTTCCAGCACTTCTCTGTCCCACTTTGATGGAGACCATATTTGCCTAATGAAATGAGGAAATACTAAATTCAATTTTCTATGAAGGTCTATAGAAATATGCTGCACATCACCCTAAGACTTCTGTGACATATTAAGAACAAGTTGCTCAGGCAGCACATGCATACATTTACTTTGCTTAAGGCAAGTTTCTATAAATTAGCTTTTCTTATACTGGCTTGGAGTCCATGGCTACCATGTTATTAGAATAATAGCTGACCATTCACCCAACCTGACGTCACAGCTTTAGCATTGGCAGGTCTAATCTTATGTCAAAGCAATTAAATGGGAAGAAGTGAAATGGCTACATATTCTTTGGTTTTCTATGGGGTAACTCTTTTTGTCAGAAGTTCACCCCAAAAATGTAGGAATTAACAGGCTGCCACTGCTGGAACCCCCACTGATCAGCAGTAATACATGGACAGTTTTCAGTTCCCTGCATTATTCAGTACCTATCAATGAGCTGCCTGTATAATGCAAAGACATTAAGGATCCTAATTAGGGTTGAGCGATCGGAATTCCGAACACGATCTTTTTAGGTGGGATCGAGATCGGTACTATTTCCCACAATGCTTTGCTTAGCCTTCACACTGAGTATACGCTCCGCTCATTCTGAGTGGAGTGTATACTCAGTGTGAAGGCTCCGTTGCGGTTCCATAGGAATGAATGGAAGCAGCCGGCACACAGCCTTAACCCCCTGCGCTCCAGCTGCCTCCATTCATTCTAATGGGAGACTAAACTAACATCTCTAGTAGCTACTTACCTCCAGAGATGGCTGCTCCGGTGCTCCGTGTTCTCCTTCTTCTTCGCCTCGCTGCCGCCACCTCCCAGGTTAGTTTTAAAGAGCTAGGAAGGCAGGGCTTGTGGCTTACGAGAGTGTGGGTGGGTACAGGGCGGGGAGACGTGACGTCTCCCCTCCCAGTACCCGCCCACACTCTCCTAACCCGCCCACACTCTCCTAATCTGGGAGGCAGGGGGCAACGAGGTCAGAAGAGCAGCGTGGAGTGGCAGTGAGGCGAAGAAGAACACCAGACACCAGAGCAGCCATCTCTGCAGGTAAGTGGACACCAGGGGGGACTAAGTAGCCAGAGGATTAAAAAAAAAATCCTCTGGCTACTTAGTGATTCACTACACAGTGTGGATTCTAACAATTAAAGCGTTCAATTGTTAGATTCCATGCTGTATAGTGAATAGGATTGCTTCTAAAATTCGATCTCCAATTAATAAAAAAAATCCCATTGACTTGCATTGGGATCGGAATTGGGATCGAGATCGAATGAAAAATGTTTCGGAAATTGGATTTTAAAATCGATCCTGAAAAGTCAAGATCGGCTCAACCCTAATCCTAATATATACCCTCTACAATAGTTATAGATACAGTTGGTCTCCATAACAAAACTAGTAAATTGGAACACCATAAAAATCTTTGTATTTTAACAGGTTATACGAGATAACAATAAGGAATTTATTATTCTACTTTCTGCCAGTTTTAGGCATTGTTAATGCTATGTTTAGCCAAATATTTTTTTTACTATTATGGGGGTTTTTTGCAACAAATTCATAAAAATGTCTCAGGCTGGTTTGTCTCAGAGTTCACTAAGAATTTTTGGTGCATTTTTTAAGTATATTTAGAAGTAGTGTTTTTAAAAGTCACAAAACATAAATGAGGATTAACCATATCCGCCATGTAAACCATGCCCACATTGCCAGACCATTTCTGGAAAAAATAGGTGCAAATCACTATAAAATGGGGCAAGGCATTTAGAAATTTGGGACAAGGTATACCACTGAAACACTTCACAATTCAAACACAAATTGGATAATAAATCAGCCTTTGCCTCCAGCAAAACTGATCTCAGAATACTGCACATGAAAAATTTCCCCTTTTACTTTTTCCAGAAGCAACACCACACTTGTTCATGCTTTCTGTCCAGTGTTGCAGTTAGAATCAGATCTGCATTACCACATATACCCAATGGAAATGAGTGGGGATGTTTCTGGGAAAAAGAGGGGGGTTTAATCTCATGTAGTCCTATTAAGTACAGAAACTTTTCAGAAGCAAAAACAATAAATTCTAATACTATTGTTATTATGCTTAATAGTGGCACTAGAAGTAGTGTAAGTAGTAGCAATAGTAGTTGTAGTAACAGTAGTTGTAGTAATAGCAGTAGTTTTAACAGTAGTAACAGTAATAGCAGTAGTAAGTAGTAATATTAGTAGTAAAAGTAGTAGTAATAGTAGTAGTAGTAGTAATAGTAGTAGTAGTAGTAGAAGTAGTACACATAATAGTAGTTTTAACAGTGATAGTAGTAGTAGTAGTAGGAGTGGTAGTAACAGGAGGAGTAACAGTAGAAGTAGTAATAGTAGTACTAAAAGTAAAGTAGTAGTAATAGTAGTAGTAATAGTGGTAGTATAAGTAGTAGTAGTAGAAGTAGTAGTACACCTAGTAGTAATAGTAGTAGTTTTAACAGTGATAGTAGTAGTAGCACACGTAGTAGTAAGTAACAATAGTAGTTGTAAAAGTAGTAGTAATACTAGTAGTAGTCCGAGGAGGAGTAACAGTAGAAGTAGTTATAGTAGTAGTAGTAACCGTATTAGTAGTAGTAATAGTAGTAGGAGTAGGAGTAACAGTAGTAGTAAGAGTAACAGCAGTAGTAACAGTAGGAGGAGGAGTAACAGTTGTAGTAGTAGTAATAAGAGTAGTAGAAGTAGTAATAGTAGTAGGAGGAGGAGGAGTAACGGTAGTAGTAATAGTAGTAGGAGGAGGAGTAACAGTAGTAGTAGTAGTAAGAATAGTAGTAGTAGTAGTAGTAGTAGTAGTAGTAGTAGTAGTCCTGTTCAAGCAAATCCACTAGTACATGACACTGTATGAAAAATTTGAATAAAAATCGCTTGCCTGAGAATCCACACTTCAGTGCTAGAGCTTAGCAGTTATGATTCCCTGTGAAAACCAAGGGGGGGGGGGTACAATAGACAGGCCTTCTGCTGTATAAGGGTTATACTTTAGTATGTCTACAGCAGTGTGTGACCATGCCTGTGCTGTCTACAGCTAGAGGTCATAAAGCCCAACAAGAATCATTCACACACTTAACCGTGACATTCTTTTACAATTGTGTGTAGTGCACCCTAAACCCGACTACACAATACTGCGTATATTGTCTACTGGTTTACAGACGTCTCATAAGTAAAATGATGGTACTCTCAATCAATGATTGTCCAAAGACTGTATTACACAAAATATGAGGCATACTTTTACTGGACCTCACGTAAAAACACTATCCTAGGAAGAGGAGATTGGGACAAAGTATCACCTATGGTGTAAAACAGATTGGCCAATGTCTAACCCATTTTCCATTCCATTATCATATAAATGACATAACATCACTGCAGAGGAAGGCTAATACTGGTCATGTCAGTGCCATAAATTATTTTCTGGAAATATATCATCTATATTTTTACTAACTTAATTCATACGCTGAAGCATCTTTTTTCATTGGTTCTTAATTTCTATTTTTCTTACTATTTTCTGTATGTGGTTATGGAGGCAGCCATCTTGCCGTAGACTTTTCCACTCTCTGTGAAGAGCGTTTAGAGAGATGTGTTTATGTGGACCGCAGGAAAATAGAGTTTGAAGATGACTCATTGGCTTCTGTAGGAAAATGCTGTGTGTATGCTCCTACCTGTGCTTGGGTCATTGTGCAGGAGGAGCTAGTAAGATGTGACCATTGCCCACTGAATGGGGGTGATCCTCTGTTATCTATATATAAGTGTTACCTGTCATTGTAATCCTCCCTCTGATGATAGGAGAAGATATGACTACTAAGAAGTCAAAACAGAAGTGTCCAACTATTATAAAGCTCAGGGTTCAAAAATTATAGATTTCAGAATTTTTTGTAAAATAGAAAAAAAATATATAAAACTTTAACTATTTTTTTTTCATTCAAGCATAGTTTCGGATGAGACATTGTAAATCATGGATTCCAGTTTTAAGACCCCCCACTGTACTGAATTAAGAATAGATGCAACATTGTTCATTCGTGCACGTGTGCTATACGCCTGAGGCTCGAGGAAGGTGAGATCAGAGGTCATAGAAAGAGCTTGAGAAGTTTTACGCCTGCAATCTATAACCCTGGTTATCATCATCTCATTGTGGATTTGTCATGGAGATTGATCTATTAAAATAGTGATCAGTAGAGAATGCTGATGATAATAATAGCACTCATCATAAACCTGTCATTGAATTCATCCACACTTCTATGGCCAAATATCCCAGGCAAGTAATGGCCAGTTACTGGACCACCGATTGTGACTTGATCTCTTATTCTGAGAGTATGCTGGCTCCGACTCTTGATATGAATTACAATTTATAAGCTACCTATACATTGGCTA
This sequence comes from Leptodactylus fuscus, assembly GCF_031893055.1. NCBI lineage: Eukaryota > Metazoa > Chordata > Amphibia > Anura > Leptodactylidae > Leptodactylus > Leptodactylus fuscus. The sequence goes on from NC_134265.1 coordinate 64,536,517, forward strand.
ATCTAGTAACATGACCTGAGGACTAAATGACTAATGTTATAAAAGTAATTTCCGGTTGCCCTTTCATATAATTGATTGTCATTGATTGAATAACCCCCAGATGAGAAAATTCCAGAACTTACCCCACTGTTCTGAAATCCAATATCTGATACAGTATATAGATAAGATAATCCTTTAATAGTCCCACCTTGGGGAAATAGATCAGTACTAGACATAGTATTCACACAAGAGAGGGCTGTTTTGGTGGTGAAGAAACTATTTTTCTTCTGATCCTGGACAACCCATGTATGTGCAAACTTTGGTCTATTGGAATTCAAAGAAAGTCAGCCACATTAGGCATGCTAGTCTATATCTGGGCAGGCTGTTATAGAGCAGGAGGGACAGACTGATATAGTTTGGTGGAAACAGAATCAGTATATCTTTTATTTTAAAGATTTAAGTTTCTTCTCCCCTGGATTTTTTGGTTAGTGTAGGGGGTCTTACTATGTGATTGATACCTATCTGTATATACATGCTAATACATGGAATATTGCCAATCACTGGACTAGACCGCCCCCTGGACTATCACTGCTGCTCAGCTCCTCTTGCCATACAATATGCTCCTGGATGCAACAGAATTTCTATTGTAACAAGTTGGCTTTAATATTAGCAGTGTTATCATCCTCCTAATATCACTGGCACAATTTTATGTAAAATCAATTGCTTACTTTAGAACAGATCTATGTGCTTGCACGCCTGGCTACATTAGTCACTAACATTAAAGGGTTTATTTTTTTGATTGTCAAGATTTGCTCAATGTTCCAATTTGTTTGCTTAGTATTAGTCCTTATCAATACCTTACAACAGGGAAAGCAATTCATCACGTAAGGTAGAAAGAGTAATGATCTTTTACTCTAATACTATTAAAGCAAGTGATTAAACAAAGTTATAAAAATCCTTTAACAAGCAGATAATTATCACGGTGAGAAAAAAAAAAATCAACCATTGAGCTAGTATTTAAAGGGGGCTTCCACCTATCCACCTATGGATATGCCATAAGGGTCCTAGGTAGGAATACCCCTTTAAAGTTATATGTTATATGGTTAATACACATGAAGTAGGCTGCTCCAGAACTTACAATATCTTTGTGTAAATTGTAAGACATGTACAAAATTCTGCATTTACTTAGTGGATCTGCGGAACAAATAGTGAAAACAATAACTATAAAAAATCTGATCATAAAAGATTATAGTTGATAACGGTTATTTGTATGGCACCAAAATAGCCATCACAACAAGTGTAAGACTTTACTTAAGTGTTTTTATTAAATGATTATGATTGTTGTTGTTGTTGTTGTTGTGATTATTATTATTATTATTATTGTTATTGTGATTATTATTATTATTGGAATTATACATTTTATAACAGTGATTATTATTATCATTATTGTTGGGATTATTATTATTGTTGTTATTGTTGTTATTATTGGAATTATTATTATAACAATGGTGATTATTATTATTATCATCATTATTGTTGTTATTATTATTGTCATGATTATAAATAGCCAGAAATCCGTATAAAAATGACTGTAACATTGGAAACACTGGCCAGATCACAGGTACATTTCTAGTCTATGGTCAGCTCTATCTACGTTATACATCTGGATCCCCACTGAATCATTGATAAATATAAGAGAACTGACTGTCCTATATATTTATAGATGTTATAAATAGTTGTAAAGGAGCCAAAGAATAAAGGAAGGTAAAAATGTTACAAAAGATGATTGTACGTAGTATTTAGCATTATAACTATTAAGCTAATAAATATATAACATTGAACTAGTCGTCATCTGACAGCGATGCAGATCATTCTCCTGCTATTGTAGATTTCTGAAGCTGCTGCATCCCATTGTTACATCTGTATGCAGTATGTGTGCACTAGCATGGTGACCTCTCTGTGATTGTAAGCAAGCCTTGAAGTTTATATGGGCCAATTGGTTCTTATTCGTCATCATATCCTTTGATTCCAAATTATGTTCCCATTTACAATATGTGTGAGCATTTCCATGTTCTCATATTTTATTCATTTCCTTCTCTGGACTTCCATTAGCCCTTTCCCTTTCTTTTCTTTTTTTTTTTTTTTTTTGTACTGAAAAACATCCAGTCAAATTGAAATGTATTCTTCTTCTTGTTCTTGAGAAGCACTCAGACAACAAAATTAATAGAAGCACCAGTGATTTATTCCTCAACAATGTATGTACATTAATGTAAAATTATTTCTTTTTTTGCAGAATCCACAATCGCATAGCGGCTTGTCATTCTGTATTAGTGCACTTAAATAATTCTAATTATATTCCAAAGAACAATATCTATAATAGTTCCTTTTCCATCAGAGCAAATAGCTACAAAAACACATTTACACTCATTTATAAAAGAAAGCAAGAAAATAAGATTTTTTTTATTATTAATATTATTATAATTATTACAGTTGTCACTATTATTATTATTATTATTATTATTATTATTATTATTACTTTAAGGAATATTTTATTGCTCTTTATACTTGTGATTTAAAATGTTAAATAGTCTTCTAGGCCATATCATATCTTAAAAGAAAAACCCAAAATATAAGCCATCTTTATGGGATTTACTTGTTTATTTTATGTATATATTAATATAAATAGGTATTATTATTATTATTATTATTATATTAATATAAATCATTAATATTAGTTAAATCAAGATTGTCCAAAAGCAGTTCGGGAAACTATTTTTATATTATTTTAAATATGGGAAAAAAAACAGTTAGTGATAAATCTGGTTTGTAGGGAGAGAATTTCTTAAGTTATGTGGGGAATAATACAGTAAAATATGACTGCCTTCAACATCTGCAAAAATGTCAGCAAATAACAATACATTCTGAAGATCCTTAAATCTCACGACTATATAAAAGCTACATTTACTTATTATAATAACAACTAAAAATAGAACGTACCTTTCAGTCCAGATATGTGTGTTTTTCCTTGATATATGCCTCGATTCATACTCATAGAGGCGCAGCTGAAAATGACATCACCCCACCACAAATAAAAATTGAGAAAGAAAACACACACAAGTAAATGCTTGCTTGCCAAGTTTTACATGTATGTTTGTAGAACTGTTTCCTATTGTAATTGTAAGTGTTCACATTGCACTGTCTCTGCATTAAAATGCTGCAGAAATAATTTCCAGGACTTCCTTGGAATTCAATAAAGCTATGTATACTTTTATATTAAATTCCCAATGCAAATAAACTCAGTTTTGTGTCAACAAATACAAAGTTTCCATGGATCTGGGAACTATCTCTAGTTGTACAAAATATTCCCCAGCAGATTTCTTCTCCATTTCACTATATTTTATGAAGGCATTGAGAAGATGCACTTACTCTATATACTCTATTATGTATATTGCTATATTTTCCTTGTTTTTACTACTAGTTAGTTTGCTTAACTTCAATCCAATTAAAGCTAAAAAAAATATCAGTTATCAGTTATTCAATGAATCATTAGCAAAAAGTCATAAGAGGCTGTTAATAGCTCATTTATAGTAATTCATTTCTAGCATCAAAATTCATCTACATTTTTCCCTATCAGTATGTCTTTGGAGTATGGGAGGAAATCCACACAAACAGGAGGAGAACATACAAACTCCTTGCAGATGTTGTCCTTGACAGGATTTGAACCCAGGAATCCAGCGCTGCAAGGCTAACCACTGAGCCACCATGTTGCCCCTCTTTTTTAATTTTTTGTTTCCATGTGTACTCATTGGTGCTGCTGCTAATATGTACTACTGAGAACAGGTTTTAGAAAGAATCAATCTTCTTCACCCTCTGGCAGCTGACTACTTACTTACTTTCCCTGTGGAAGGAGTCTTCTCAGCTATACTGCTATGCTACAGCACAGACTTGTCTCCTTCTCTGGTAAGCAGTGTAGCAATCTATTGCTATCGGTAGCTCTAGAAGTTCACTATGTATAGACCTGGCTGTGTGAAGAGTGACTGAGCATGCTTGTCCACCAGCACTCTGCTCTAGCTGTGTGAAGAGTGACTGAGCATGCCTGTCCACCAGCACTCTGCTCTAGCTGTGGGAAGCATTACTGAGCATGCCCGTCCACCAGCACTCTGCTCTAGCTGTGGGAAGTGTGACTGAGCATGCCTGGCCACCAGCACTCTGCTCTAGCTATGTGAACAGTCACTGAGCATGCCTGTCCACCAGCACTCTGCTCTAGCTGTGTGAAGAGTGACTGAGCATGCCTGTCCACCAGCAATCATTACAATGATGTGCACATTGCTATACACTTCAAACAACAGGTGGCGTAATACTGGCTAAGTAAATGTCAGAATTTTTTGCTGAGTCGTTTTCTAAAAGTCTTGTAAATGGCAGACTTGTTTCTATTATGTGTACAATGAACATGATACTCAATGGTGTGAAACTCTTATAGGCTAAATCCCCACGTAGAAGGCCGCAGCAAAAAATGCGCTACAGTAAAAACCACAGATCTTCTGTTCCAATTATACCTATAGGGAAACCGTCTGCATTTCGTAGTTATAATTAACATGCTGTGTTTCTAAAACAGCAATGGTTTTGGAAATCTTAGCATGCCCACAGCGTGTATTTTTTCACAAGGTGGATGGGATTGGTTGGAATCACATTCACCTTGCAGTGACCGTAAAACACCGCATTTTTTTCCGCTACGTTTATGCCTTAAGCTAAAGTCCAATACAGCAACTTGCAATTTAAGGCCGGGGCACCTCTAGCATTGTTGCTGCATATTTCTCCACCTACATGACACTTTTTTATGGTAAGGGAATGAGTTAAATTAAATCAGTAAAATTAAGTGTTATTTTTCCACTGCATTTCTGCAAAGATCACAAAAGCTGTGTTTGTTCAATGTGAGACATCAGTCTTAAAGGGGTTGTCCATTTCCTATTTTGATTATTTAATATTGCTACTACAGGGCATATAAACATAACAAATAGTATTCGCCTCTCTGGAAGCTTCGGTTTCCACTGTTGACAGCTCAGTTTGTTTGTATACAGGTCCCATTACTGTTTGTGTGAAGGTAACGCTGCAAGCAATCACATGCCTCAGGGTTGGTTCACATCTGTGTTGGTATTCTGTTCGTGGAGTAAAAGCACATGGATCCCCATAGACTGTAATGGGGTCCGTGTGCTTGCTGCCAGATCTCCGCACATAACATAGGACAGGAAAGTAGTTCACAATCTACTTTCCTGTCTGCATGATTCGTGTGGGCAGCACACGGGAAACACATGCACCCCATTACAGTCTATGGGGTCTGTGTGCTTTCACTGCACAGTGCTTGTAAATGCATTCAGTAGTCCGTTCGGGGGCTCTCATGCAGACTCCCCCAAACGGAATACAAACACAGATGTGAACAAGGGGTCAGCTGTCACTTCTTCATAAACAGCACAGAGCTGCCAGCATATAATGGAGGCACAGGGATCGGTGAGTACTTGTTTGTTAGGTTTTTATGCCATGTAGTAGCTGTAGTATAGTAATAGTAACTGGCCAATCCCTTTAACCCTTTCCCAACATCTGCTGAGGTGCAATTTTCCTGGCAGCACATTTTGGGGTGGATCACCAGTGGAAGGCTGAAGGCTCTTATGATTGTCTCTGCATTACTTTTATTATAGGCTGTTCTATGTACCGTATATACTCGAGTATAAGCTGAATTTTTCAGGGTTTTTTTTTTTGGGGGGGGGGGGGTCTATGACCAGCCGCAATAGTAATATATAGAATCTCCCATAAAATAGTGAAAAAAAAGAAGCTTTAAAAAAAAAAAAAAAAAAAAAAAAAATAAAGTAAATAGAAGTTGTATATCCCTCCTTTCCCTAGAATACATATAAAAGTAGAAAATGACTGTGAAACACATACACATTAGATATCCCTGTGTCTGACAGTACCCGGTCTACTGAATATAGGGTATCTGCAGTGTCCTGTTCCGTCAGGAAGGGGTTAATAGGAGCACTGCAGATACCCTATATTCAGCCAGACTGAATTCCAAGTGGGGGGAAAAAAAACTCAGTCCTCAAGCTCAGGGACGGGGCAGACAGAAAACCAAAACACCCCCTCCCCTTCCCCAGCACCCAGCAACTACTGCACCCAAAAACTCCGACCATTTTAATTTTTGACATTTTCCAGTAGCTTCTGCATTTCCCCCCTCGGCTTATACTCAAGTCAATAAGTTTTCCCAGTTTTTTTAGGTAAAATTAGGGGCCTCGGCTTATATTCGGGTCAGCTTATACTCGAGTATATACGAGTAATCTGTAATAAAATTGCTGGTATTTTGACAGGTATTGCAATGTATTAGCATTGTAATGCATTGCATTAGTGATCAGACCCCTGGGGTTCTAGACTCCTAGAGAGTCTAAACATTAGAGTGACCAAAAAAAGGCAAAAAAAAACTATTTAAAAAAGTCATAAAAATTCAAATCACCCCCCTTTCCATAGAACACATATAAAAATACTTAAAGTGAAACACCTACATCTTATGTTTCTGAGTCTACAAACTTCTAAAAATATTTTTCCATACGGTGAACACCACAGCAGGTAAAAAAAATCAGAAGAATGGAACTGCTGTTTTTTGCTGTTTTGCCTGTCATAAAAATGTGAATAATAAGATATCAAAACAATAGACATTTACCTAAATTGTATAACATAAAGGGGTTAAAACATAAATAAAACTATATAAATTTGGTAGTTCCTGAAATGTATTGACTCATGTAATACAGAAAAAATATAATCTTGGCTGCACAGTGAACGCCGTTAAAACTAAGCCCGTAAAAAACAGTTTTTCTCCAGTTCCACCCCATTCTGAGTTATTTTCCAGCTTCCCAGTACACTGTACAGAATATTAAATGGTATCAGTATAAATAGAATTCCTTCTACAAACATTAAACCCTCATACGGCTCTGTAAATGGAAACATTAAAAAGTTATGGTGTTTGGAGGAGGGGGAGTCAAAATCAGGCGGCAAGGGGTTAATGAGACTGTGGTTACATGGAGTCTTTTCACAGATTTGGTTGACTTGAAAGCTGGTCAACAATGAGGTTTATTCTGGATTTTCTCCATTGTAAAACAACAACCACAATTTGTAAAGACTGTTGCACAACAATTACCAAAAGAAGCATCAGGTGGCAATGTCACATTTATGCTTAGTACAGTCTCGTGTCCCTAGTGGGTGACAAGTGACTAATACTATACGACTATCTATGATCCTACTGTCTTGGGTTAGCTTCAGCATGATAATGTGCTGCCAATACTGCCAGGCTCTAGAACCAAAGGGGGTCATCAAAACAAGATGGCTACTGTCTGCAAGGATGTCAGGTCAGAAAGCTCTAGTGTCAATGCTATCATTCCACCAGAGTTTTATTACATTTCAATATAATGATAAACTTCCTTTAGATTGTGAGCTCTTAGGGGCTCCTCTCACTTTTTTCTCTCTTTGTGCATTTATTCTCATTTGTTGCTATTTACTATGTGCCCTCCTTTTCCTGATGGTTAAGCTCTAAGGAATATCTTGTCCTTTTCTTTCACTGTCTTAGGAGGAGCTGACTGATGGAGGTCTATAATGTAAACTATACTAATGCTGTATCAATATAGATTCTTCTTTTTCTTAAACAGCTCATATTGGAGGCTTACAGTATATAATGTCCAGTATATAGTGTACATGGGTTCTATACTATGCATACAAGAAGATGTAAGTAATGTAGTGTATAAACACTGGGAGAAGGGTGATCTGCTGAGATCACTACTGTGCATATTAGCAACTCAGCTTCTTAGGATATTCTGCTATGTAGAGCAACATTTCTGTATTAAATCTTATTAACTGGTTCTATTATTGACAATAAAAAATGCACTTAATTACTGTGTGAATTGGTCTAAAGCTGTGTTCACACAGTAGTTTTGGTGCAGTAAAAAAAAAAAAAAATCATTATACTTCTTTCCTTTAAGCTAGTGCTACATATGGGTTTGTTGTATAATGATACCGCATTGTTAGCTGTGCTTGTAAGCTGTAGTCCAGAGGACGACACTGCAATTCATGCATGCCAATGCACTCTATGGACTACAACTGACCCTCGATAGTTAAAGTGTACCTCCAATTATAAAACCATCATAAATTAACAGTACAGGTGAATATAAGAAACTGCATTATATCTTAAATAAATATGTTTACTACTAGAGATGAGCGAGTAGTATTCAATGGAATACCTTGCTCCCATAGGAATGCGTGTAAGCGGCCGAACACCAAGGGGTTAAACGCATCGAATATTCTCCTTGGTGTTTGGCCGCTTACACACATTCCTATGGGAGCAAGGTATTTGATCGAATACTACGCGCTCATCTCTATTCTCTACATATTAAGCATCTCTCCATTTCCTTTTTCACTCATACTTTCACCTGTATAAAGCCTGCTTCTCACCTGATGCACAGAAGTCTATGGAGAGGGCAGGGGGAGGAGGGAACTAGTTGATTTATAAAACTGGTTATAAGGTCTATTGTTGAAAGTTAGCAGTGTCAGAAAAGCTCCTTCGCTCACAGAGGTACGAGCATCCAGAGTTATTTGTTTGTCTTTCCCAGCAGCCTCCTCCTCCTCCCTTCCCTCTCCATAGACTACTATGAAAAAAATGGAGAAGAAAGCATATTTCTTAAATAAGATATATTAGAGAGTTTCTTATATTCACCTGTATTATTCATTTATGCAAAGCTGTTTTATCATTGGAGGTGCACTATAAAACTGGAGTGTCATGCTGCAATAGGTCCCGATGTAGCAAAAACCTTACTTTTTCTGTATTTAGGATCTAATCTTGGTTTGAAGAGTAAAAACATCACTAAGACTATACTTTGGGAATCTGCCGCTAGACAGTACCTGAAAGGAAGCTGCTGAAAATGACTGAAGAGGATGGCCAAAGCCTTGTTCCTGGCTTCAGTTTTCAGGGTTATTGCATCTTGTAGACCCCATTTATCATTACAGAACATGACAAGCAATTAATTGTTACATAAGATATGATCATCAGTCATTAGGTAAAATCCTAGAAACTTGGCTATGGAAATTATGATAGTCTAGGATAAGTGTACATGGCTATTGTTAATATTAATATTGTTTATCATAATTCTTATATATAATCCTAACCATACAATGCAGGGCTACAAATATAAACTACATACGAATACGGTATACATGAGAAGAGGACAGCAAATGCCATCATGTTAAATCTAAATTTACAATAATTGCTACAATTTATTAAATGTAATACTTATTTAATATAATAATTAATCAACTAAATGTATTATCAATTCTAAAAACTATGCATCTAGCATTGCTATGAATGGCCTCCCCATGCCAACATAGTAATGACTGGCATCTACGTGCCAACATAACAATAACTGGTATCCCCATGTCAATATAATAATGACTGGTGTCGGGACAACAACCTTGCAGCACTGGAGGCCTGGGTTCGAATCGCACCAGGAACAACATATGCAAGGAGTTTGTATGTTCTCCCCGTGTTCACGTGGATTTCCTCCCATTCTATAAAGACATACTGATAGGGAAAAAAAATATTTAAAAAAATTGTATATTGTGATCCCTATATGGATCCCTATAAATAACAATGAGTGGTATCCCCATGCCAGGGCAGCCAGTCAAAAACTTATATCTTATATAAAATTATAGCTTATGTATACACTGATTGTACAAAATGTCTTAATCTACATATATATATAGCACATAAAATTACAGCATGGAAAGCCACAGTTTGTATGTTCTCCCCGTGTTTGCGTGGGTTTCCTCTGGTTACTCCGGTTTCCTCCCACATTCCAAAGACATACTGATAGGGAATGTAGCTTGTGAGCCCTATATGGGACAGTGACTGACAATGTCTGTAAAGCGCTGCGGAATATGATGGCGCTATACAAGTAAGCAAAATAATTTTAAAAAATAAAGAAATTTTAAAAATACATTATATATCTCCGTATGACCAGAAAATGTCTTACAATTAAGGCAATGTTAACACTAGGATTTGTCTCTATGATTTTTTTAAATATATTTTTGGTTAAAAAATGTAAAATAAATGATCTTTTGACAGTGACGAATGCCATTCTTTTCCATACAATCTACCCTAAAGATGTATCAGTTTGCATATATCTGTCAGTATAGTCAAACTCTATATTTTAAAAGAGTAAAAAAATATTATTTTATGCATCAATGTCTGATAAGTTTAGATAACCTGTACAAAGAAATACAGCAAAAACCATTAGTAGAGATGCCTCAGATTACTAAGAGAAGCCTGCAACTTGTAATAACTGATCAGAACTGCAGAGAAGGAGTTTCCGCAGTCGCTTATGTCATTTTTATATACTTGAGAGATTCTCTTACCATAAGTAGATATTGTCAGTTCATTCGCAGGGATAGAATGGATCGACACCATGGCTTGGATCTACAAAGAGAAACAATATAAAGCACTACATAAATCCTCTGGACTCAATGGTCTCTAGTCTCAAAATTTGTATATTCTGCCCTTAAAGTGACAATAAGAATTCAGATCCTTGAAGGTTAAGTGTGCAGTCGAGGATAGTTTAATAAATAGTGGGACACATAAATAATATCATAATTAAGTTGTTACTTTACTGTTTATAATTGAACTAAAATGAATGTAAATAAGAGACAAAGAAGAAATGCACAAACTGTGCTTGAGGTCTGGAGGCCATGACCCTGTCCCCCTACTTCTTAGATATAGAAAAGTCCCTGTTTCATGCTTCTTATTTGGGGCCTCACAACTTAAAGGGGTTTTCCCCAGAATACCAGAATATAACCCTATCTAAATATGTAGACAATTCAAAGTTCAACATTTCTGCAAATATAAATCATTTAAAATTTTGCAGTATTTTAAAGATTTTCTGTAACTATCATGTCTTCATATGTTACCAATGGATACAGCCATGAGTGTAGGAACTTTCTGTGGTCTGGTAATGGTCAAAAATCTAGCTATGATTGAAATTGAATGATGGTTAAAAGCCCCTTTAAGAACTAGGGTCACATTCCTAGCACACTGGCTAGGGCTTAAACTGGCATTAAGGGTCCTACATCAACATGTCATTGACAGAGGAGGTCTTTTAGCAATGGTACAATAGGGATATATCAATGGCTAATAGTTGGGAGAAGGCTGCACCTACAAATTATTGGGGGTCATGCATGGATAATATACTGACTTGACAATACCATCACATTGAAACATATTACTATTTGGGGTACAATACATAATTCTATGACATTTAGGATTTCATCTGCTCTTAACTGAAGATACATCTGGAGTAAAAGCAGCCTGAAATATGTAACAAAGAATAACCTGATGCCACTAATTGACAATGTGCTCCCCCCTCTCTGTGTGGACACCTGAGGGATCTGCCTCTGTCGCTGCCTGCACCTGTCTGTCTGCAAATCACATGGGCGTGAAAGAGGTGCATCTGTACAGCCATGTGGCAGGCAGGGGACTCCTTCCAGCACATTAAGGTGATGAGAGGAATGACTTAAGAGACAGGCTGTGTACACACCAGGCGTGTTGTTAGTACATCAGCAGCACCCTCTGCAATATCTCACGTTTTCTTGGAATGTAAGTGTTTATTTAGACTTGAGAGTGACTTGAGAGTGACTGGAGACATCCACCGACCTCACCTCTGCCTTACTGCAGGTTAACCCTCGACGTGCCCCTGCACTGCAGACACCAGCCATGATGAATAATTAGCTAACACTAATGAATACATGACTTCCCTACTAGATTTATGGACTTCCCAAACTGCATATTAATCCCTGCATTCACATGATATGATATTAGTAAGGGCAATGTCTGCCTGCAGTCTTTTGTCCTAGAGGTCTGTCATATGTTCAGTGTCTTCTGAAGCTGGCATCTCCCTCCTAGCGATGTGATGGATTCCCTGCCTGCAACTACTATATACATTATATGGGCTAATAGATGTGTAGTGTCTATTTCTGAGGCTGGCCAGAATAATTAGCACATATGTTCTAAGTGGATGATAGTTTAGTGAGCAATAAAGCAATTACCCATCGCCAGGGCTGACAGTCCTTCTAACTAAACTCCAACCAGCACTTAATTGGAAAAGTCATTTTATCTCCATTGTCCTCAATTAGTCTTGCTAAACTACTACACCCAACTAGTTGCTTTCAGGCTAATGTGAGCATTTACATAAAGCAAGAGAAATGGCACAAAGTGAAGTCCTGGACCAGGTATACAGGCTGAAAATACATTCATACATTAGAAACAAACATAAAAGACTAATAAAAGGTCTCTATGGTAGAAAAAATAGGTCGAAAATTAACTTTGTGAAGGGCAAAAATGAATAGAAATGGGGGGGGGGTAACATGGATTTCTTAAAAATTATGTAACAAGTGAATTCAGGAGGAATCCTGTCTATATCAGGCATCTAAATGCTGCTCAGATTATATAGAAAAGCAGAGAAATGATTTATAAAAATCTACTGAGTGGTCACATGGAATAAAGAAATGCAAGGCTTGGATTACTACCATTAGCATCCAGGTGGGGAGACATTAATGGCCATTACATATTATACTAGTATTGTATAAGATATACAGTGACCTGGTATACAGATAGATATTAGTAACCATTATAGATAGATAGATAGATAGATAGATAGATAGATAGATAGATAGATAGATAGACAAGGAGCTGATATCCAGATAGATTAGTATCCATTACATTACAGAGAGAGAGAGAGAGAGAGAGAGAGAGAGAAAGAGACCTGATATATAATTATTACTAATAATAGTAACTATATATATATATATATATATATATATATATATAATTATTATTAGTATTATTAACTATATGTTATACTATATACTATATATATACTATATTATACTATATATTATTAGTATTATTATATATGTATCCGTTCATTAATACAATTAATAACTAAACACACAGATGAGATTTTGTTAGAAAGCTCCACTTGTGGATTTGTCACCTTAGCAGCAAAGTAAACTTTTGCAGGAATTTCCATCTTCCCAGGACAAACCTACAGTTCTGTGTGGACTTTTACCATCAACTTGTAAATCTACAAAAGAAAAACAACATTAGTTCGCCCTCCCCTAGACAGTCATTTCTGTATTATGGACTCTTAGCAAATACAAGTCCTGCAAAATTATTCAATTATTAATCTAATTTATTAATTGATATAATAACTAATATTACAATAAAGTGGGATATTCTGGTATAAATAGCTTAGGATATTTCATTATTTATCACTTTCTATATTCTATTTGTTATATATACGGTACTGATTTTTTAAAGCCTATTTTTTTTTTTTAGAAAAACACACAGTCAGAATTGTCTTTTCACCATGTAGATGCATTTGCGGCGCAGAGAATGGGGCATCTTAGTGGCTGCAGACTTTTTTCTTCTATTAAGAGCGATTAGATGGTGTCTATTCAGAGCTGCTGATCCAAAGAGAAAATGGGAGTACTTGAAAGGAGACTTCAAGTGACCTTCTCGTCTCTTTCACACCAACCTGAGCTTAGAATAGCCCAGAGATCTTACAATAGACTCTCCATGTCAGCCATGCAGCGGGCACTGAAGGGTTAACCGCCCAACTTTCACACACCAGGACAGTGGCCTCAGTGGCTACAAGCTGGCCAGAGATGGGGGGTTATTCACAGACCTGGTGGGACACATCAAGCTGTTTAGGAGCTGACTGGTTCTGCTAAATTAGCCACACTTTCCTCCCCCCATAGAGAAAGAATACCCCTCCTCACAAAGCAGAGGTATATTTATTGTATGGAACCAGAGAGAGGAAAATCGCTGCGACCATTTGTAGAATTCTGCTTAATTGAGATATTGCATTGAAATCAGATGAAAGTGTCAGCAAAGGAGTCACAAAAGTGAGAAGAAGAGAAAAAGAAATACTGAAAGCAGGATCAGTCACTGGCTAGATACATAGAAACTGGATAGATAGATAGATAGATAGATAGATAGATAGATAGATAGATAGATAGATAGATAGATAGATCAGTATATATTTACATTTATTATATTTATTATAATACTCATTGATGTATCGAGATTTTCCTCAACTTTTTAGAAGATAACACCCAAGTAATATTCAATATCACATTGTAACAACATCTTCATTTCACCTTCTTATTATGGCTGAATTTACATTTGCTAAGCACCTGCCCGATATAGATTTTATTTCATTATATAGACTAGAAAACACCGAAATCTAGAATCTTTTCTGGCTCCTTTTTCTGTATTTTCTGCAGAGATGTATCTGAATCCTCAGGGAGTCTTGGTGTTTGTGCATGTAACTTTACTTCCTTATAACAGGAGTTATTTTATGGTTTGTCTGTGCTGATAAGGAAATGTTAGATTTTATTAGACATTATAGGATAAAGCAGCAAAACTGAGTAAAAAGTTATTCCTGCCTTTTAAGTGCAGTATAAAAAGCTTTATATTGTACCTAGTACATACACTTACTGTTTTTATCATTTCAGAACAGAATTATTTACTATGAGAATAATAAAACAATTTTTATAAATGTAAAAAATATTTGTTTAAAAAATTTTTATGTTACCTATTTATAAAGATGGATTAGGGGAGTATGTGTACGGAGCAACCCAGCAAAAAAAGAGAAGTCTGTGTAGTATCTATATCTATGACCAAACTTGTACAAAAAGTATTCTATGTCTTATTTTCACCTATAATAATATCCATTTTAATTTTGATGTAGTTCTTATAATACTGGGGAGCAGTTCTAACAATGTAACATATTAGTACATAGCTGAGTCTATACTTGTACTGTAGTAACAATACATATAGTATACACAGTGACAACTAGTTTCAGCAATACTAATATATTAGCATAGAGCTGGCTTTATGCTTGTACTATTACATTAAACATAATATATACATATATATATATATATATATATATATATATATATATATATATATACACATTCCTATGCAGTTTCCAACTAGTCTCAGTATTGTTGGATATTTACAATGCAGTATGCTAGTACTGTAGTATTATTAAGTACACTATAATATATATATATATATTTGTTACTGGGGCAGTTGTAACTACTTTCTGCATTTTCCTGAATAGTGAACATATAATAATATAATATACCTGCATATTTGTTATGTGATCCTTAGTATGTACTTTAGTACTTACAAGATAGTATGTAATAATGTGTACAAGTCTATACATAGCAGTGTCCTCCTGGATGCACAATGGATGGGAGTGCCTGGGAAAGTTTACTATGTTGAAGCAGCACATGTAGGAGCTGACATCTTCTAATGCCCCCATACAGTTCATGGAGACAATGAGGAGAAGGGGACATGGTCAGCATGAGGTCCCCTGTCACTCGTGTCCTAGTACAAGTGACATTATCACACACATCCAGTGACTTGCATTGATCTTTGCATTAGGTGGTAAGTATTTCAATACAGGAGAGTCTCACTTGCTCCAAGTTCTGACTTATACAGCTGTATACATTGCACTGATCCATCTAGCGCTCAGCTATCTATATTACAGGGCTCTGTAAGATGTATGTCTGAGATCTATATATGTATATTATTATTACACATCTCGGACAGTTAATAGATCTAATTATAAAGTCATGTTCTATAAAATAAGCAGCACACAGTAACATAAGGCAGAATCCAATGTAACATAAAACAAGCAATGGCCGGTGATAGAAGGAGAGCATGGAGTACTTGCCAGTGTCGCTCCCTGGGATGTAGAGGCTGGAGGATAGCTGTGCCCGGTCCTGGGCTGCACAATGCTACACATGGAGCTGCCGCCTTTTGTCCGCTTTAATCTTATTCGTTTCACCTTTTCTGGGCGCAGTTTACACTGGAGGGAGCAGACGCAGCCGCAGCACTGACCGCCCGGCCCGACTGCACCGACTCCAGTGCAAGGACTGAGCCTCCCCATTCACAAGCTCTTCATTATTTCGGGCAAGAAATAGCCGGTAACTATTCGGTTGGAAATGATCCGAAACTGTCATGAATGCATTCAGCTGACCCCCACACCCCCCTGTCCCAGCCCGATGTCACTGGGGGAGAGGGGACTGCTGTGTGCTCTGCAGACTGCTGCTGGCAAGTATAGACAGGTAGCCCTGAGCAGAGGGCACACTCACACTCAGGGAGAGGAAAGTTTGAGCTGATGCCTGGCAGTCTGCAAGGTGAGTGGATCCCAGGGTTCCCCATGCACAGACTTGGCTGCTGAGCCTGCCTGCACTTACTGTATGAGAATCATCATGTGCTCACTTACTGTACGCTAGATGGCAGCCCCAGCCAGCAATTGTGCCTGCACAGGCCTGATCCTACAAAGCATTCATCTACCCAGACAACAAAAAGACAGCTTAGCATTGTTTCATTAATAATTATTGTAACATTGCTTCTCATGCTGGCTGACTGTACCACACTGCAAACTTTACTACTATCTCCCTCTGTAGTGGCATCTACACAGATAGACATGAAATGGAAAGATAGATAGATAGATAGATAGATAGATAGATAGATAGATAGATAGATAGATAGATAGATAGATAGATACTATAGCTATGAGAGATAGATGATAGATAGATAGATAGATAGATAGATAGATAGATAGATAGATAGATAGATAGATAGATAGATAGATAGATAGATAGATAGATAGATATGAGACAGATAAATAGATAGATAATAAATAGATAGATAGATAGATAGATAGATAGATAGATACTATAGCTATGAAATAGATAGATAGATAGATAGATAGATAGATAGATAGATAGATAGATAGATAGATACTATAGCTATGAAATAGATAGATAAATAGATAGATATTATAGCTATGAAATAGATAGATAGATAGATAGATAGATAGATAGATAGATAGATAGATAGATACTATAGCTATGACATAGACAGATGATAGATAGATAGATAGATAGATAGATAGATAGATAGATAATTTACTCTAGCTATTAGAGGGATGGATAGATAGATATATTTGCTATAGGTATATATGATGTATCAGTAGTGTTCACATACACAAGGCAGTGATCAGGGTCTATTAGATTAACCCTAAAGTCTATCCTCTGTATCATCTATTGTCCCCTGTAAGCAGCCATTCCAGGATGGAGAGTTATAGGGCCGCCATTCACAGAGCAGTCTGCCCCAGTGGTCAGCAGTTTATCTGAAGCATTGCAGGATCCTTTCCAGACATCTGATATTAACCCCTTTACTTTTCTAAGCTTTCCACCTTCGCCTTTAAGTTTGTGACTTTGGTCAGGAGGGGAGGGCTGCAGAGGACATGAATCTAAATAGTGCCTTGATTTTTACATCTTCATTCTGTAAGTTCTCCTAATTTCTATCACCCCCCACCCCAAGGAGAGTATTTTTGTTCTGCTGAGCCCATAGACGACCCATACTAATCAGCTCTGAAAGTAAATAGCAGCGGGTAGAGACGCTGTGAATGAACAGTGTGCTTGTCAGTGCACCCCCTCCTCATCTCCCCCTCCCCTCCCTCCCTCCCCTCCTTACAGCCCCAGCCATAGGTAACAAGGCAAAGAGGAGAGAGAAAAGAATAAAGGCAGCAGCAGCAGCCATCCGACCAATGGAGAGCAGAGGGCTTGGCTAACCTTCTGCCTCCCATCTCTTCTCCCCCCCAATTGGGGGCTCTGACCAGTCAGTCGCCTTTGATTATCAGTTGCCAGCAGCCCCTCGCTTGGCTCCTTGACATGAGCTCCATATAAGGCAGAGATCTCCATAGAAACGTGTCACTTTCAATAGTAGTGTCAAAGTTCACTATATACAGACATTCGTGCAGATCCCCCTTTCGGAAACATTGCTGTGCCAGTCTTCCCGTTATAAGGCATTCATTTGTTGTGTGTCTGTGTGTGCCATTCTCTCTATCCCCCTCTCTTTCCCCCTCACTCTCTCCCTCTCTCTTTATTGCATATTCTATGAGCCTGTCTCTGTGTGAGTGTGTCAGTGAGTGAGTGGGTTTTTTTTTTCCTTTTCTTTTTTTTTTACCCCTCACCTCTTTCACTCCATTCCAGCAACAGAGCCTTCAGCTACCACTGGCTTCCTCATCGTCCTAGGCATAGACTTTTATTTCATTTTTATTATTTTCTTCTCACCCTCCTGCACCAAGAGGACAACAGCTTCCACCATTGACTTTCCCAGACTTCAGAGAGATGATGATGATGATTGTAAGCCATCTCCAGGAATAAAGCAGCAAGAGAAGAGGAAGCAGCAGCAGCAGCAGAGTAAGGTGCTTGTAGTCGGCTGCACTTTTGGATTGTTCGTTGTGTTACTTTGTTTTTTCTCCCACAATGTGGCACTTGCTCATCTAATGACAGATCGAGGATTATTTGTCCTCCTGACATCATAAAAGCAAAAGAGACAGAGGAAAAAAAAAATCAAAGGAGAAAGGGGAAGTGTCTTGAACCTCTGGCTCAGGCTCCAAGGATCAGCTCTGAATGGCTGGCTGCGCGCTGCCCTGGATGTGGCCCCCTGGACACTTACAATCCGTCCTCGGCTTCTGACTGTTTCTTGTATTGCTTGTGTCGGCTGCACACAGGGTGAAGCTGCTGCTGCCCGTCCTATGTCTGCTGCCTGCCTGCACTGGGGAGATCGGGGCTGACAATTCTGCCGCCTCCCCAGCCTGATCTGACGCTGCACCCTCCTCCAGAGCCAGCCACAGCCTCAGCCCGGAGAGCAGTCATCACAGGCGGCACTGGAGACAAGACAGGGCGGGGGGGAAGCAGCAGCAGCACCGGGCTCCAGCACAGCCCCCACTGGCCAGCGGCTTCAGCCCCCTCCGGCCACCGGCTCCAGCACAGTCCCCTCTGGCCACCGGTTCCACCACAGCCCCCTACGGCCAGCGGCTCCACCACAGCCCCCTCCGGCCACAGCTCCCCTGCCCTCCACCTAGGAGACATTTCTGCTCTGTGCAAAGAAGGGGGGAAATCCCTGCAAAGCAAATCCAAGGAAACGGCTCCCATCAGCGGCAACCACGGCAGAGACCGCCAGCTTCTTCTTCTCCTCCAAAATAAAATCCCCCCAGACCTCGCTCCCCAGCACTTTTTGGGCCCGAGATATGGCAATGGTAGTTAGCAGCTGGAGAGATCCGCAGGAAGACGTGGCCGGGGGGAACCCAGGAGGCCCTAACCCGGGGGCAGCGCAGCCTGCAAGGGATCAGCAGCAGCAGCAACAAGCCCCCCACACTCCCCAGACCCCCAGCCAGCCGGGACCCCCCTCCACCCCGGGTGCGGCTGGAGACAAGGGCCAGCAGGGCTCAGGCCAGAGCCAGCAGCAGCACATTGAGTGTGTGGTGTGCGGGGACAAGTCCAGCGGCAAACACTATGGCCAGTTCACCTGCGAGGGCTGCAAAAGTTTCTTCAAGAGGAGCGTCCGCAGGAACTTAACCTACACATGTCGTGCCAATAGGAACTGTCCCATAGACCAGCACCACCGGAACCAGTGCCAGTACTGCCGGCTCAAGAAGTGCCTGAAAGTGGGCATGAGGAGGGAAGGTGAATATTTCTTCTGTGCCCATCATGTGTGTGAATAGTCAGCCTAGCAGGCATCTGATGTCTCCCCCCTTTCCCTGTGTTCTTGCATTATGATGCTATTAATATTAATATCAGTGGCTCTCCCTGTGTGTGCAGCTTTGTGTGTGTGTGTGTTTTGTCTATGGTAACATGCTGTGGGATGTTGGCTGATCCTCCTTATACATGTGCTTATTCCACCCTTTTTGCTTTCTACTGTCATCATTACACCAAAACACACACATCCACATGAACCTGTATAGATAAAAGCAGCTGCACCCCTCATATCTAGCACCCTTTAAAATATCTCACTTATTTTGCAGTGCTTGCAATGTTCTAGGATAGATTTGGCCTTGTCCTATATTGTCCTCCACCCTGGGAAACACACAAGAAGTTTCCATAAGAAAGCAGTGTGATATATAGAGTGCTTGTATTATATTCCATTCATTCTTCTTATATGAATTGAGAATAATTTAGGAGGGAAATTTACAATATAATAAATAAGGCATCGACAGAATATTATAATTAGAATTATTATCTGACCATAGATATAACGAAGGTGGTGGTGGTGGTATTGTACAATTCTATAAATATACACTCAGCTAAGAATATCTGGAATAAAGCACATCTAGATCTATAAATGTCCAATTCTCCAAGTAAATCCTTAAATCTGTAACAGAACTTAAAAAAAAAAGATAAAAGTCATGTTCCCAGAGAAAACATTTCATGTCATTGAAGTTCTGAGTGTTTCCATTTCACAGTCACTGAATTATTAAAAAATTATAAGAAGAAAAAATACAGGACAGGCTGTACACTGTGTAATAGATGGCTGTGTGAATGATGCCCTAACTCATGTAAAATAAAGTGTCCCATGCTGTGTAATACACGTATTATTGTTTACATGGCAAGACAATATTTGGCACTTGCAGCACAGGCACACATCACAATACACACACACATAGACACACACACAGTTTGGTCAGCTTTAGTAACTTGCAGTATACATTAGTTTGCAATATACATAAGCTTGCAGTATACATAAGCTTGCAATATACATAAGTTGCACTATACATTAGCTTGTAGTATACATAAGCTTGCAATGTATATGAGCTTGCAATATATATAATCTTGCAGTATATATAAGCTCGCAGCATACATGTGCTTGCAGTATATATAAGCTTGCATTATACATAAACTTGCAATATACATAATTTTGCAGTATATATAAGCTCGCAGCATACATGTGCTTGCAGTATAAATAAGCTTGCAATATACATAATATTGCAGTATATATAAGCTCGCAGCATACATGTGCTTGCAGTACATATAAGCTTGCAGTATATATAAGCTTGCATTATACATAAACTTGCAGTATACATAAGCTTGCTTACACTCAGCACCCATACACTTAATGAATAGTGTTTAGCATCTAAGCTGTGGCCATTCCCTCTCAGGCACCCTCATGGCACACACAGGCAGCCTCACTACCAGTACTCACTGACTGGCTCACCACTTTATTTCCACCATGTTTAACTATTGTAAGTTTATTGGGCTTCTCCATATATTTTTTTACACTTTATTATTATTATCATTTCTTATTAAATGTTACTTTCACTTTCCCCTCCACAACATGTCCAAGCCAATGTGCCTGATATTTATTCCATCCAGGGCTATTTCCACTGCTTGCATGTCACTGTGCTGTAGTTGTTGTTGTTATTGTAGTAGTGTGAGGTGACTGTGTCTGTATTACTTTATGTGTTGTGCTATAGTGTGCATGATATGCTGGGAATGTGGTTACTTTGGTATTGTAGATTTTGTGATATTTGTGCGTAGATAAGAGTGTGTCTGGGTGTAATATATATTAATTAGAATATAATATTATATACTATATATAATACATTTTACATATATATATATATATATATATATATATATATATATATATATATATATATATGTGTGTGTGTATGTATGTATTACATGTATATAAGCCAGCCAGACACCCATATATACAGGACTGCTTTGACTGCTATGATTCCCAGCCCTGGTTGCACATTTCCTCTTCTTTCTCTTTGTTTTTGTCAGCGGTTCAGCGAGGACGAATGCCTCCAACCCAGCCGAACCCAGGCCAGTATGCCCTGACCAATGGGGACCCCCTGAATGGCCATTGCTATCTGTCCGGATACATCTCCCTGCTGCTGCGGGCTGAGCCTTACCCCACCTCCCGCTATGGCAGCCAGTGCATGCAGCC